>NC_136065.1:1682827534-1682830034 GCF_964261635.1 Lissotriton helveticus
CATACAGCCACTCACACATTCACTGGCTCTTATGCACAGTTATTTATATATGTCAACTCTCATATGTACTGTGTTTTACATATGTTCTTACTTTGACATGTAGCACTGAGATATCCATTCACTCACCAATACACTCATGCACACAGTCAACCGCCTATACAGCTGTTTCCACATGCACTTTTGAACCCATACATCTAGTGAATCAACTGCTCACTCATCTATGCACAGAGTCATACACCTCCCAGCCACCCACACACACACTCAGTCTCCCATACAAATACTTGGGCAACCAATCAATAACCCATATAGTTACTCATATAGCTACTGATCAACACATGCAGCAGTTTACAGAACAACAGACATAAGGATGCACAAATTAAGACAGTTTAGTCACTAACCCATGCACTCAGTGAGACACATTTAATCACTCACTCATACAGTCAGTCATGCACCTACTAAATCCTTCATCCAGACACTTATACATCCACTCATTCTTCAATATGTAAGACATATTTTAACTTTACAGAAACATACAGTCACTGGATGTTGTCATCAGTGATGTCATCAGTGATGTCATTTGAGATGTCATCAGTGATGTCATCAGTGATGTCACTGACCATGTCATGAATGATGTAATATGTGACATGATCAGCAGTGGATTGCGGGTGCGCGATATATAGTTAGTGCAACTAACTATATATGCGAATTTCAATGGTTTTGTGTGAGTAAAATAAGGTTTTGTAAATGCTAATTCCTAACTATATATGGTCTATAACCTATGGTTTTTTCAGTGAATTTTCAAGGTTTTGTAAATGCTAATTCCTAACTATATATGGTCTATAACCTATGGTTTTTTCAGTGAATTTCAATGGTTTTTTAATAGCAAATATCAAAAGCTGTAAAATGTATTCTTATTTTAAAGGAAAAATATATTTTATATGTATTTAATATAATTTTTTTATGTATATAAATTCTTTGAGGGAACGAATTTATCAACTATCATGCTGAAGAAGAGTGTGGGGAAAAAAAACCAAAGAGGAGGACTAAGAGGAAAGAACAATCAGTTCAAAAATACAATTGCTTTAAAGCATGAAGTGCTTTTCCACACATTTACATTTAAATAACCCATATTAGAACATACAATATATCTACAGAGGAGACGGTGTACATTGAATTTTAGACTCTTCATTGGTACCTACATGTTGGTACTTACATCACCCACACAACACAACAGCTCTATTCAGAGCTACCCTACCTCAAAGCACTCTAAAATATTATTTTAATATTTCCCTTGGTTTTCCCCTTGTTACGCTTTTCAGAACGCTACCCGGTGCGCGGACCGGGCGCTAACCGTGCGAAAATTTGAAAAAAAAGGTGGGTTTTTTTACATATATGGGCCTCCTCAGCCACCCTCAGAAAACCTAGAGGGTCAGGATATGTCTCCCGTGCCCCCTTATAACCATTCCCAACATTGTTTATCCTCCATCTTGTGACTAATTTAGTCCGAAACACAAGATGGCGGACTCCCGTTACGCTACCGGTGAGCTACGCGGTTCGCGTACCGGGTAGCGCTTCCACCGCGAAAAATCGAAAAAATTATTATTTTATTTTTTTGCCCCGCGGGGCCCTTTAATAGCCCCCACATCAATCCTAGGGGGTCAGGAGGGGTCTACCTTGCCCCCTTTCATTCATTTCCCCCTTCGTTTATTTCCACCTCTTGTCTCTCGATCCTACCGAGAGACAAGATGGTGGCCGCTCCGGACTGTTTAGAATGTTGACAGTCACCGGAGAGCCAATCCGCTTCTCCTCGCGAAGTTCCGTTACGCGTCTGGTACGCGAACCGGGGCGCTAACCGGGACGCTGTCACAGATATATATTTTTTTTGAACGTTAATTTCTCAAAATCCACTGGAGCACATATCTTGAGACCTAGCAAAGGCACATCGGGCAAACAGTCTCTACAATTTTGCCAAGTTTCATAGAAATCCATTCAGCCGTTCGAGCTAAAAGTGAGTCCAACCGCCCTATGGAAAACTCAATGTTAAAAACACGTTTTGGGACCCCCCTTTTGTCTCGGCCCCCGCTTGACGAAACCCCCCCAAACTTTCAGGGGACGCTCAGAAACAAAATGTGCCATTTTCCTGAAAATTTCAGCCAATTCCGTCCATCAACGCCAAAGTTATTCAACATAGAATTTTCAGAAATCCCTATTCAAAAAAATCCTAACTATATATACCTACTGGCGACCGCCAGTAGGTAATTATATATATATATATATATATATATATATATAACAGCTCCCAAACACCAGCCAACTGCACTCTCGAGCGGGTGCACACAAAGCGGGGGTGTGCCCGCGAACGTATTCAAGCTCCAAAAATCCACAGGATATTAAATCCAAAAGAATGCAGCACACGCAGGGGTGGTTCCAACCAAGATGTTTAATGTTGGAACGCTCACAGCAACAAGACGCGTTTCGCCATCGGGCTTCGTCAAATTGT
>NC_136065.1:1685445034-1685657534 GCF_964261635.1 Lissotriton helveticus
AGAGTGGGAGAGACAGAGTGAGTGAGCATCCCCCTCCCCTCCCCCCGAAACACCCTTAGGTAGTTTGGGCTCGCTACGCTACGTTCGCTACACTGCCTTACTGTGTCCCAAAATGATGCATCTCCAAAAAGTGTGTCTCCAACATAAAAAGTTTGGAAAGCTGTGCCCTAAAGAATAGAAAATCACCCATGAGGTACCCACGTCACTGATGCAACATATATCAGGACATTGAAGTCCAACCACAGAAGAAAGCAATCCAACCCCCTGATCGGTAAGGGAAGATCCTGATCATTCTTGGGGAAACTGCCATCGTGCAGCCACACATGGCGATGCAGAGCAACTGCCGGACCATAGCGCGACCAACGGAGTCAGTGGTGTCCATGGCCGAACGAATTGAAAACTGCGCCATGTCTCGGCCATCCCGAAAAAGTTGGGCCAGGTAGGTGCGAGGGCCCTCTGGCAAAGAAGGAAGGAGTTGTCCAACTGAGTCCCAAAGGGCAAAAGTAGCCCAAGCAAACACGCAGTTCGTGTTCAGGTACCGAAGGCCTGAGCTTGTGGACGCAAAGACATCACGGCCACACGATTCCAACCACCAACACTCCCGAGTGGGAGGAAGCAACAGAGGAGGAGAGGAACGGAGCACTGCCTGTACTAAAAGTCCATGAACCCTAGGATGAAGGGAGAAACAGGCAGGGTCAACTGGAGCTGTACAATAGCACGACCAATGTGGTTACCCGATGAGGGTATGGCCCAAGTTCCCAGAAGGACATCATGAAAAGACCCGCTAAAATGCAACAAGAGTGCCACATCCACCGTGCCCTGGTGGAGAAGATCCAACAAAAGATCCGAAGGCAGGGAGACAGAGGGCGGCGCATCTGCAAGATATGCGCAGCCCTGCGAACCACCCTCAAACTCTGCGCTGGCCTCCGTGACCATCCGGAGACGAGACAGCATGTTAACCATTGGTGAAGGTTGCAGGCTAATCCACCCACCCAACGACAGAGGCCCTGCAGAAGAATGAACCGGCCAGTGCCTCATGGGTCCCTGCTCCGTGGTGCACTGAAAAAACCCTTGGGGTGGGGAACCCACTGGGGACACGTCTTCCTCAAGCAGAGGAACAGCCGGGGACGGAACCGGCGTCAAGCGACGTCAAGGACCCCCGAAGAGGACTCACCCACCAGGCGCTGACTCTACCTCGACCAAGGAAGGGGCCAGCGGGCAGGAAAAAAGTCGACTGGGAGTCGACCTCAGCACTGCCGTCGCATCCAGCATTGACGCAGGGAGCCTAGCAGGACTGGGGCACAAGTTACTTACCCTCGGTAACAATATATCTGGCAGAAACAGTAGTTAGTATTAGATTCCTTACCTTAGAATACCCCCAGGCGTCAGACTGGATCCGGAAACTTTTGCGTAGCAGTACCCTTGTGCGTCGGTAGGAGTCGTCTGCGGCTCCGCGTCCGGCGTCGGGATGACATCGCCGGAGTACTTAGACGTCGCCCTCGAGCGCTGACGCACAAGTTACTACTTGTGTAACGATATATCTGTAAGATACATTAGTTAGTATTAGATTCCTTACCTTAGAATATCCCCAGGCGTCAGACTGGATCCGGAAATTTTTGCGTAGCAGTACCCTTGCGCGTCGGTAGGCGTCGTCTGTGGCTCCGCGTCCGTCGTCGGCGTCGTGGGCGCCGTGATGTCGTCGTCGGAGTACTTAGACGCCGCCTCCGCGTGCTGACGTCAGTTCTTAGACACAGCTTTTCCGTGCCAGAAACGCAGAGCCATGTTAAAAACCAACACTGGTGCCATTGAAACTAGGGCCCTGAAAGGGGACAACCCTAACCCTAGATATTGGTTCGCAGAACGGGGAGGATGGGCGGGTCGGTAAGGAATCTAATACTAACTAATGTCTCTTACAGATATATCGTTACACAAGTAGTAACTTGTGCATCTGAAAGAGACACGTTAGTATTAGATTCCTTACCTTAGAATAGATACCCCAGCAATACCAACCCCGGTGGTGGGTCTGCGAACCAATAATCACACCAGAAAGTCCTGGAGGACGGAACGGCCAAAGAAGCCATCCCTCCGGACTTGACTGTCCAGGCAGTAGTGTCTTGCAAACGTGTGCAGCAAAGCCCACGTAGCTGTCTGACAGATGGTCCTGCATTTTGCGTAGCCGGCGTAGCCAGGCGGCACTACGCGCGCTCCGCAGACGGTGCGTAGCCGGCCGCCACCCGCCTCCCTCCCGCCCTCCCTAAATACATAAATAAATGTATAAAAAGCTTTTTAAAACACTTACCTTGTCTGCCGCGTCCCCGGGGCTCCCTCTCGCCGTCCCGCGATGCGCGCCGCCATTTCGGATCCTAATGCGCATGCGCGGGCGGCCGCGCATGCGCATTTCTCGTGAGGAATGCGCATGCGCGGCCGCCCGCGCATGCGCATTAGGATCCGATTCGGTGGCGGCGCGAACGGCGGGACGGCGAGAGGGAGCCCCGGGGACGCGGCAGACAAGGTAAGTGTTTTTAAAAGCTTTTTATACATTTATTTATGTATTTAGGGAGGGCGGGAGGGAGGCGGGCGGCGCGGGGCTACGCGGAGTGCGCGGGTGGGCGTAGTTGTGCGCCCACTTCGCGTAGCTCCGCGGAGCCCCACTCCGCACACTACACCCAGGGTTAGGAATGAGCCCGTAATCCAACAGGGGGCTCCTTTCTAGCCAAGGAGTAGCATGCCTGGATACACAAGATGATCCACCGGGAGATGGTCCTCTTGTGCACCGCTTTCCCCTTCTTCGCGCCCACGTAACCAACAAAGAGTTGGTCATCCACCCGGAACTGGCGTGTGCGATCCGAGTAGAATGAGAGCGCACGTTTTGGGTCCAGACGGTGGAGCCGCTCTTCCTCTTTAGAGGGGTGCGGTGGCGGGAAGAAGGTTGGCAAGGTGATAGACTGCCCGATGTGGAAGGCCGTGACAACCTTGGGCAGGAAAGAAGGTTTGGTACGCAGCACCACTTTGTCCGGATGGACAGAAAGGAAAGGTGGAGTACAAGAAAGGGCCTGGAGCTCACTCACTCTCCTGGCAGAGGTGATGGCAACCAGGAAAGCAGTCTTCAAAGTCAGAAGGCGAAGAGGACAGTTGTGAAGTGGCTCAAAGGCAGCGCACATCAGAAACGTAAGAACCAGGTTCAAGTCCCACTGCGGCATCACAAACGGAACAGGAGGAAACGTGTGCGTGATGCCCTTAAGAAATCTATTAAAAATAGGGGACTTGAACAAAGAAGGTTGATCAGGCAGCCTGAGAAAGGCTGAAAGGGCAGAAAGGTAGTCCTTGATAGTGCCCAGAGCAGAGCCCTGCTGGGCAAGAGAAAGAAGGAAGAGAAGGATCTCAGAAAGAGGGGCATTGAGGGGATCCACAGCCTTTGCTGTGCACCATGCCACAAATCTGTTCCACCTGCAGGCGTATACCGACTTTGTGGAGGGACGCCTGGCTGCCAGAATGATGTTACAAACTTCAGGAGGCAAGTCAAATGGCCTCAACTGTCGCCGCTCAATCTCCAAGCATGGAGGTGGAGACTGGACAGGTTCGGGTGGAGGACCGTCCCCTGCTGCTGCGACAGAAGGTACTCCTGAAGAGGCAGACGAACCGGGGGATCGACTGACATACTGAGAAGTTCTCGATACCAGTACCTTCTCGCCCAGTCCGGAGCCACAAGGATGACTTGGGCCCGGTCGCGCTTGATCTTCTTCAGCACTCTGGGCAGAAGTGGTATAGGCGGAAAGGCGTACAACAGACCGCAACTCCACTCGCGACGAAAAGCGTCTCCGAGCGAGTGCCGCCTTGGAAATTCCAACGCACAGAACTGATGACATTGCGCGTTCTCTTCGGTGGCGAATAGATCTAACCAAGGCTCTCCCCATCGCTGAAAGAGGCCTTGCGCCACGTCCGAGTTCAGACGCCATTCGTGATCCATCATGCACCGACGGCTGAGCTCGTCCGCCCTGGCGTTCAGAGAACCCGCCAGGTGTTGAGCCACCAGGGTCACGCCCTGGCGTTCCAGCCATTGCCAAAGGCGAAGAGCCTCTTGACAAAGGATCCACGACCCCACCCCGCCTTGTTTGTTGCAGTACCACATGGCGGTGGTGTTGTCCGTGATCACCTGCACTACACTCCCCCGGACAGAGGGGAGGAATGCCTTCAGTGCCAGACAAATCGCCCTGAGCTCCAACAGGTTGATGTGGAGCCGGGTCTCCGCCGGAGACCAGAGGCCTCTGATCTCCGCCTCTCCCATGTGGCCTCCCCAGCCCTGGAGGGACGCATCCGTCACAACTACGTGCTCCGGTTGGGGAAGGGAGAGGGATCTGCCGCTGACCCAATCGCGGTCCGTAAGCCACCACTGCAGCTGTCTCGCAGTGCCCTCCGAGATCAGGACGTGGTCGGATAGGTTGCCCTGATGCTGGGCCCACTGAAACTTCAGGTCCCACTGCAGAGCCTGCATCTGCCACCTGGCGTGATGCACCAGTAGGATGCAGGAGGCCATCAGCCCCAGAAGCCGCAGCGTCAACCTGACCGAAACCCGGGATAACGGCTGAAAGATGGGAATCAGAGCCTGAATATCCCGGACCCGCTGTTCGGGCGGATAAACCCGAAACGGCGCCGAGTCCAGAACCGCTCCGATGAAGAGGAGCTTCTGAGAGGGGCACAGGTGTGACTTCGGCACATTGATGGAGAACCCCAGCTGATGCAGGAGGTCTGCCGTCGTCTGGAGGTGGCTGACGACTGTCTGGGGCGAGCCCGCCTTCAACAACCAGTCGTCGAGGTAGGGGAAGACTGAAACCCCTAACCTGCGCAGATGAGCTGCGACCACCGCCATCACCTTTGTGAACACCCGTGGGGCGCTGGTAAGGCCGAAGGGGAGCACGGTAAATTGAAAGTGCTCGTGGCCAACCATGAACCGCAGGTAGCGCCGGTGGGCAGGCAGGACGGGGATATGAAAGTAAGCGTCCTGCAAGTCCAACGCTACCATCCAGTCTCCTGGGTCCAGGGCAGCCAGGACCTGAGCCAGTGTCAGCATCTTAAACTTCTCCTTCCGGAGGAAGCCGTTGACGTTCCGTAGGTCCAAGATAGGGCGTAGGCCCCCCTTGCCCTTCCTGGGAACCAGAAAGTAGTGGGAGTAGCAACCACACCCTACTTCTGGCCCAGGAACGCGCTCAATGGCCCCCTTGGCCAAGAGGGCCGTAACTTCCTCCTGCAGAAGTCGCAAATGATCCCCCGATACACGGTGGTTCTGCGGAGGCATGGCTGGAGGAGTCGCCTCGAAGGGGAGGGAGTAGCCCCTTCGGACGATTTGCAGCACCCACCTGTCCGACGTGACAGTGCGCCAGTGGAGGTGGTGATGGCGAACCCTGCCTCCCACTGGCGTCACATGGGCCTGAAAGCACGGACTAGGAGGGTTTTGAGGCGGATGCTGCGGGGGAAGGTGTGGACTGACCTCGCCGCTGCCCCCGACCGCCCGGACGGCGGTTCCCACGGCCGCCACCGCGTTGGGTATTGCCCTGCGGAGCGTGGCTGGCGGCGCGTGTGGGCGCACCCCTTCCGTGGCCACGAAAGGAGTGAAAGGCAGCCGATTGCTGGCGCTGGCCCGAGAGGCCCAATGACTTGGCCGTAGCCCTGGAGTCCTTAAAGCGCTCAAGCGCATGGTCTGCCTTGTCGCCAAAGAGGCGACGGCCATCGAACGGCATGTCCATGAGTGTGCTCTGGACATCTGCCGAGAAGTTGGCGGACCTCAGCCAGGCGTGGCGTCTGACCGCCACCGTCGTTGCCATCGCTCTACCTAGCGAGTCGGTGGTATCCAGCCCACACCTGATGGAATACTTGGCTGCATCCCGGCCCTCCACAAGGGCTTGGCCGAGTTTGGCCCGTACCTCCAACGGACACTCTGGCAGCACTTCCCCGACCTTATCCCACACAGAGTGGGTGTAACGTCCCAAGAGGCAGGCGGTGTTGGAAGACCGCAGGCCTAGACTAAGGGATGAGAAGATCTTCTTCCCATACTGGTCATACCTCTTGGATTCCCTGTCCGGCGGGGCAGACGGGAATGCGGTCTGGGAATTTGAGGCCTGGATGACCAGGCTCTCGGGGGTAGGGTGGGAGGACAGGAAACATGGGTCGCCCGGGGCTGGGCGGTGGCGTCTGGCCACGTTCCTATCTACGGGCGAACCCGTAGCGGGCTTGGACCAAGTGCCCAGAAGAACGTCGGTCAAGGCCTCATTAAAGGGCAGCAGAGGCTCGGCCGAGCTTGACTGCGGTTTAAGGACCTCAGTGAGGAGGTTAGTCCTCACGGCCGCGACGGGGAGCTCAAGGCCCAAGGCCTTGGCAGCCCTCATCAGCACCACACTATATGTTGCCCCCTCCTCCGAAGCCACGGTAGGAGGAGAGACAAAACCAGTGTCTGGAGAGGTGTCCAGGCCACTGGCCTCCCCCAGGTCTCCTGTCCAGTCCTCATGAGACTGACACTCTCTGGTCAGAGGGTCCCAGTCCTCTTCATCACCCATCTCCTGAAATTCAGGGTTCTCAACCAATGGGGCCTGTTCATAAAAGTAAAATTCACCAAACGACGTCTGGAGCGGCGCCCATCGGGGCCGTCCCGACGGCTGAACAGGAACGAAGGTAGGACCGGGACCGGCGCCGCCCGAGGACGGCGCCGGAGGCGACACCTGAGGGTCCGACGCCGGGGAGGTCGTCAGATACACCGGCGACGAACCAGATCCCGAAGGAGGACCAGCGGCGTCCTGCGGCGCCGGGCCCGAAGGCGCCGTCGGAACAACTGGACCCCTCGGCGCCGGCGGCGTCGGGATAATGGGGGCCTGCGTCGCCGGGCCCGAAGGCGTCGGGGCCGAAGCACCCGACGGCGTCGGGGCCGGAGCCGCCGACCCGCTAGGGCCCCCAGACGGGTCCGCTGGGCCCGGAGGCGCCGCGGAGCCCGTCGGAGGAGAGAGTTTCCTCATGGCCATGAGGAAGCGCTCGATCTCCTCCTGCGACACGTTCAGCCCAGGGACCGGAGGGTGTGGAGCTGCACGCGGCACCCGCGACTCCGACGGAGCCGCGTGGGCGGTGTCACCCGAACCCCCGGCCGCATCGCGCGAGCGTCGGGGGGAGTCCGAGGAGCGATGACGCCGCTTGGACTTCTTGTGCCTCTTACCTGACGACGACTTCGACCCGAAGGAGTGCGGCCTACTCTCGGAGCTGTGGTGGCTCCGAGCCCGCGACCTGTCCCTCGACCTCCCATGGGATCGGGACCTCTCACGGCGCGGGACCGACTGCCGGAGTTCGAGGCGCCTACGGGATCGCTCCCGCCTGGCTTTCGAGGAGATGGCCCGGCAGTCGGAGCAGGCCTTGTCGTCGACGCCCAAACAAGATAAACACACGCGGTGAGGATCCGTGACCGACATCAGACGGTCGGAATCGTCACAGTGCTTGAAGCCGGGCATCCCTACGGCACCGTTCGGAGTCGAGAGACTTCGAAAAGCAATCAAAAATGATCAAAAAAGTTAGTCAAAAAATGACCAGGGTTACTGCTTTTTCCAGATCTGCGCTTGCTGGCGCGGAAAAAAGAAGAACTGACGTCAGCACGCGGAGGCGGCGTCTAAGTACTCCGACGACGTCATCACGGCGCCCACGACGCCGACGACGGACGCGGAGCCGCAGACGACGCCTACCGACGCGCAAGGGTACTGCTACGCAAAAATTTCCGGATCCAGTCTGACGCCTGGGGATATTCTAAGGTAAGGAATCTAATACTAACGTGTCTCTTTCAGATGTCAGTTCTTATACACAGCTTTTCCGTGCCAGAAAACGCAGAGCCATGATAAAAACCAACACTGGTGCCATAAAAACTAGGGCCCTGAAAGGGATGTCCTTAACCCTAGATATCGGTTCGAAGAACGGGGAGGATGGTTGGGGAGGTAAGGAATGTAATACTAACTACTGTTTCTTACATATATATCGTTACCGAAGGTAAGTAACTTGTGCATCTGAAAGAAACAGGTTAGTATTAGATTCCTTACCTTAGAATAGATACCCCAGCAATACCAACCACGGTGGTGGGTCTGGGAACCACCTGACGTGATGCACCAGAAGGATGCAGGAGGCCATCAGCCCCAGAAGTCGCAGTGTCAACCTGACCGAGACTCGGGATAAAGGCTGAAAGATCGGAATTAGAGCCTGAATATCCCGTACCCGCTGTTCAAGAGGATAAACACGAAACTGAGCTGAGTCTAGAACCGCTCCGATGAAGAGGAGCTTCCGAGAGGGACACAGGTGCTACTTCGGCACATTGATGGAGAACCCCAGCAGGTGCAGGAGGTCGGCCATAGTCTGGAGGTGGCTGACTACTATCTGGGGCAAGCCCGCCTTCAACAACTAGTCGTCGAGGTAGGGGAAGACTGACACCCCTAACCTGCGCAGATGAGCTGCGACCACCGCCATCACTTTCGTGAACACCCGTAGGGCGCTGTTAAGGCCGAAGGGGAGCACGGTAAACTGAAAGTGCTCGTGGCCTACCATGAACCGCAGATAGCGCTGGTGGGCCGGCAGGACGGGGATGTGGAAATATGCGTCCTGCAAGTCGAACGCTACCATCCACTCTCCTGGGTCCAGGGCAGCTAAGACCTGAGCCAGAGTCAGCATCTTGAACCTCTCCTTCCGGAGGAAGCCGTTGACATTCCGCAGGTCCAAGATAGGGCGTAGGCCCCCTTTGCTCTTCTTGGGAACCAGAACGTAGTGGGAGTAACAACCACACCCTACTTCTGGCGCAGGAACGCGCTCAATGGCCCCCTTGGTGAAGAGGGTCGTAACTTCCTCTTACAGAAGTTGCAAGTGATCCCCCGACACGCGGTGGTACTGCTGTGGCATGGCTGAAGGGGTCGCCTCGAAGGGGAGAGAGTAGCCCCTTTGGACGAATTGCAGCACCAACCTGTCCGATGTAATGGTGCGCCAGTGGAGGAGGTGATGGCGAACCCTGCCCCCCACTGGCATCAAATGGGCCTGAAAGCTCGGACTAGGAAGGCTTTGAGGCGGATGCTGCGGAGGTAGATGTGGACTGGCCTCGCCGCTGTCCCCTGGCACCGCCACGGCGGTTACCACGTCCGCCACTGCGCTGGATGGTAGTCGGCGGCCCGTGGCCCGTGGCTGGCAGGACGTGAGGGGGCGCCCCTTCATTGGCCATGAAAGGAGCAAAAGGCAGAAGTTTGCTAGCGCTGGCCCGACAGGCCCAAGGACTTGGCCATAGCCCTGGAGTCCTTAAAACGCTCAAGCGCACTGTCTGCCTTGTCACCAAAGATGCGACGGCCATCAAACGGCATGTCCATGAGTGTGTACTGGACATCAGCAGAAAAGTTGTCGGACCTTAGCCAGGCGTGGCGGCGAAGCGCCACAGTCGTGGAAATCGCCCTGCCTAGCGAGTCCGTGGTATCCAGACCACATCGAATAGAGTACCTTGCTGCATCTCGCCCTTCCGCAAGGGTTTGAGCGAGTTTTGCCCGGGCCTCCTCCGGGCAGTGTGGCATTAAGTCCACAACCGTGTCCCACAGAGAGTGGATGTAACGGCCCAAAAGGCAAGCGGTGTTGACCGACCGCAACCCCAAACTAAGTGAGGAGAACAGCTTCTTACCGAACTGGTCATACTTTTTGGATTCCCGATCAGGAAGGGCAGTCGGGAATATGGTCTGGGAGGCTCCCAGTGGTTGGGTGGGTGGACAGGAAGCTAGGGTCGCCGGGGCCGGCGTCTGGCCACGTTCCGATCTACAGGGGGGCCTGTAGCGGGCTTGGACTAGGTGCCCAACAGAACGTCAGTAAGGGCCTGAATAAACGGCAGTAGAGGCTCCGAAGAGCATGCCTGCGGTGAGGAGGTTTGTCCTCACGGCCACGACGGGGAGCTCAAGAGCCAAGGCCTTGGCCGCCCTCGTCAACTCCACGCTATAAGCAACCCCCTCCTCCGTAGCCACGGTAGTAGGGGAGACAAATCCAGTGCCAAGCTTAGTGCCCAGACCACTGGCCTCCCCTAGCTCAACTGCCCAGTCCTGATACAACTGGCCCTCTCGTGCCAGAGAGTCCTCAGACCCCTTCCAATCCTCCTCGCCCCCCATCTCCTAATAGTCCGGTCCAAATGATGTGGCCGTTTCATAGAAGAATTGCTCCTCTCGGCGTAGAATACGGCGTCGAGCGACGCCGGGTCTGCGGATAGATGTCTATAAGATATGTTCTCCTCAGCTCGTACCTCACTGAAATACATAAAAGGTGCCCTAGAAACAATTCACAGTTGTGTTAAAATGAAACTAGGACTTGCTGTAGCCCAGGTAAGCTCAAGATCATGTTGGAAATCTAGTTAAAGTATAAGGCCAAAAGGAAAGAAAAGACCCCTTTCAGGACACTCCCTCACACTTGATATGTGCTAGAAATCTAAGCTATGATGGCCACTATGTAGGAGAACAAACTCACACATCCAACACATTAGCTAAACTTTGGTTGTTTCAAATTAGATGGATGCCTTACTAAAGTAACACTATTAGACGAAACACATTTGACACAGATTTTTGCTATTTAAAAATGACTGGTGATTTCCAGCCTGCCAACAGGATATAATTGAAGCAGGTAGGTCCATGAAAGATCCAATATTGTAGAATTGTAGAAGCCAACTGCATTTTTCTTCCACGTAGTCACTGTCTATTTAAAAAAAAAAAAAAGATATGTACCTTACCATATACCACTTTATTGCTTAAAGGATACTCATAGGCAGCCTCTTTCCCCTGCTCCACCAGAACACCAAGGCCAAATATGGCATTACTTCGCACTTCTTCATCTTCCTCTTTGGCACCAGACAGCATAACTGGGAAGAGGCGGGGTAGAAACTGTGCGCAAGAAGTGCCAAGCTGCTGCACCGTCTCTGCTATGGTGCCAATGGCAAAAGATTTCTCGGCTAGGGAATTGTTAGGCTTCTGTACGAAAAGGAGACAAGAGTCATACAACTGATTAAGATTGAAATACAAGTCAGGAAGAGAATCAAATGAGTATGCCGGGCAGGAGTAATAGATACGTGATGAGAAGTTTGAAGAGTCAAAGCAGAAGCATTAGAAGAGAGTTGGAGATTTGAAGAAAAAGATTAGGAAGAAAGAAAAAGATAGAGTGAAAAAAACAATCTGAGAGCAAGCTTTCCATTAATATATTCAGGCATGTCTACATGTTTAACCTCTTTAAGTCATGAGCCTCTGTGGTTACTCAATTGTTACAAACATGAATGATCCGCATAATATTTAGGCTTCATTTAATAATCTGTTTCATGTCACAAAACTGCTACCCTGACCTATTGCGACCTATTTTCATAATACTGTCAGCCATTGTAAACCTACCTGTTGTTTTCCTACATACAGATTGGACTTGGATCAGCTTGTTTGAGCCATTAGATTATTTGTGGGGACCAGCTTCATCAATTGGTTTCAGACTTCGTCAAACCACATTTCAAACGGCTCAGAGGATTTTTTCTCTCATGTTCATGTTGTCAGTGATAGGGTGCATCCTTCTGTATTATACCACAGAGGAACTCTCCTTCCCTCAAAATGCACTCTACAGAGAAAGCAGTCTTTCGTACTTTTGTCAGTGCAGTAGACATTTTGTTTATGTCACAAACATGCAAGGGTACTGCTACGCAAAATTTGCCGGATTCAGTCTGACGCCTGGGGGTTATTCTAAGGCAAAGAATCTAACTAATGTTTCTTACAGATATATCGTTACCGAAGGTAAGTAACTTGGTCATCTGAAAGAAACACGTTAGTTAGATTCCTTACCTTAGAATAGATACCCCAGCAATACCAACCACGGTGGTGGGTCTGGGAACCAATGATAACACCAGAAAGTCCTGGAGAACGGAACGGCAGAAAAAGCCATCTCTCCGGACTTGGCTGTCCAGGCAGTAGTGCCTTGCGAACGTGTGCAGTGAGGCCCACGTAGCTGCCTGACAGATGTCCTGCAAAGGGACTCCCCGGCCCAGGGCAGTAGTAGCCGCGGTGGCCCGAGTGGAATTGGCACGAAGCCCCACAGGAGGCTCCTTTCGAGCCAAAGAGTAACAAGCCTTGATGCACAAGACAACCCATCGAGAAATAATTAGTTTGTGCACCGCCCGTCCCTTCTTAGCGCCCACGTAACCAACAAAGAGTTGGTCATCCACCCGAAACTGGCGTGTGTGCTATCTAAGTAGAAAGAGAGCGCACGTTTTGGGTCCAGACGGTGGAGCCTCTCTTCCTCTTTCAAGGGATGCGGAGGCGGAAAGAAGGTGGGCAAGGTGATGGACTGCCCGATGTGGAAGGCTGTGACTGCCTTGGGCAGGAAAGAGGGTCGCGTCCGCAACACAACTTTGTCCAGATGGACTGAAAGGAAAGGAGGCTTAGAGGAAAGGGCGTGGAGCTCATTCACTCTCCTAGCAGAGGTGATGGCAACCAGGAAAGCGGTCTTCAGAGTAAGTAGGCAAAGAGGACAGTTATGAACTGGCTCAAAGGGAGCGCACATCAGAAAGGTAAGAACAAGGTTCAAGTCCCACTGAGGCATCACGAAAGTAACAGGAGGAAACATGTGAATGATGCCCTTCAAAAATCTATTTACAACATGGGACTTGAAAAGAGAAGGCTGATGAGGGAGCCTTAAGAAGGCTGAAATGGCAGAGAGGTAGCCTTTGATAGTGCCCAGAGCAGAGTCCTGCTGGGCAAGAGAAAGAAGGAAGAGGAGAACCTCTGAAAGGGGGGAAGAAAGGGGATCCACAGCCTTTGCTGTGCACCATACCACAAATTTGTTCCACCTGCAGGCGTATACATATTTTGTGGAGGGACGCCTGGCTGCCAGAATTACATCGCAGACTTCAGGAGGCAAGTCAAATGGCCTCAACTGTCGCCTCTCAATCTCCACGCATGGAGGTGGAGACTGTACAGGTTCGGGTGGAGGACCGTCCCATTCCGCTGCGACAGAAGGTCCTCCTGAAGAGGCAGACGAATCGGGGGATCGACTGACATGCTGAGTAGCTCGGGATACCAGTATCTTCGTGCCCAGTCCGAAGCCACAAGGATGACTTGGGCCCGGTCGCGCCTGATCTTCAGCACTCTGGGCAACTCCACTTGCGACGAAAAGCGTCTCCGAGCGAGTGCCGCCTTGAAAATTCCAATGCGAATAACTGATGACATTGCGCGTTCTCTTCTGTGGCGAATAGATCTAACTAAGGCTCTCCCCACTGCTGAAAGAGGCCTTGCGCCGCGTCCGAGTTCAGACGCCATTTGTGATCCATCATGCACCGACGTCTGAGTTTGTCCACCCTGGCGTTCAGGAAATCTGCCAGGTGTTGCACCACCAGGGTCACACCCTGATGTTACAGCCACTGCCAGAGGCGCAAAGCCTCCTGGCATAGGGTCCACGACCCCACCCCGCCCTGTTTGTTGGCGTACTACATGGCGGTGGTGTTGTCCGTGAACACCTGCACTACTCTTCCCCGGACAGAGTGAAGAAATGCCTTCAGTGCAAGCCGGATCGCCCGCAGCTCCAGAAAGTTGATGTGGAGCCGGGACTCCGCCGGAGACCAGAGTCCTCTGATCTCCGCCTCTCCCATGTGACCCCCCCAGCCCAGGAGGGACACATTCGTCACAACTACGTGCTCCGGTTGGGGAAGGGAGAGGGACCTAACGCTGACCCAATCGTGGTCCGTGAGCCACCACTGCAACTGTCTCGCAGTGCTCTCCGAGATCCGGACATGGTCGGACAGGTTGCCCTGATGCTGGGCCCACTGAAACTTCAGGTCGCATTGCAGAGCCCGCATCTACAACCTGGTGTGATGCACCAGAAGGATGCAGGAGGCCATCAGCCGCAGAAGCCGCGTCAACCTGACCGAGACCCGGGATAAAGGCTGAAAGATCGGAATCAGAGCCTGAATATCCTGAACCCACTGCTCGGGAGGATAAACCAGAAACTGCGCCGAATCCAGAACCGCTCTGATGAAGAGGAGCCTTTGAGAGGGACACAGGTGTGACTTCGGCACATTGATGGAAAACCCCAGCAAGTGCAGGAGGTCGGCCATAGTCTGAAGGTGGCTGACGACTGTTTGGGGCAAGCCCGCCTTCAACAACCAGTTGTCGAGGTAGGGGGAAGACTGACACCCCTAACCTGCGCAGATGAGCTGCGACCACCGCCATCACTTTTGTGAACACCCATGAACCGCAGGTAACGCAGGTGGGCCGGCAGGACCGGGATGTGGAAATACGCGTCCTGCAAGTCCAGCGCTACCATCCAGTCTCCGGGGTCCAGGGCAGCTAAGACCTGAGCCAGAGGCAGCATCTTGAACTTTTCCTTCCGAAGAAAGCCATTTACGTTCCGTAGATCTAAGATAGGGCGGTGGCCCCCTTTGCCCTTCTTGGGAACAAGAAATTAGTGGGAATAGCAACCACACGCAACTTCTGGCCCAGGAAAGCGATCAATGGCCCCCTTGGCCAAGAGGGCCGAAACTTCCTCTTGCAGAAGTTGCAAGTGATCCCCCGACACGGGGTGGGACTGCGGTGGCATGGCTGGAGGGGTCGCCTCGAAGGGGAGGGAGTAGCCCCTTCGGATGATTTGCAGCACCCACCTGTCCGAAGTGATGGTGCGCCAGTGAAGGAGATGATGGGGGACCCTGCCCCCCACTGGCGTTAAATGGGCCTGAAAGCTCGACTAGGAGGGCTTTGAGGCGGATGCTGCGGGGGTGGATGTGGACCGGCCGCGCCGTTGCCCCCTGGCACCGCCACGGCAGTTACCACACATGCCGCCACGCTGGATGTTAGACTGCGGCCCGTGGCTGGCAGGACATGAAGGGTCGCCCCTTCCTTGGTCACGAAAGGAGCGAAAGGCCGACTGCTGCTGACGCTGGCCCGAGAGGCCCAAGGTCTTGGCCGTAGCCCTGGAGTCCTTGAAGCGTTCAAGCGCATGATCTGCCTTGCCACCAAAGCGGTGGCTGCCATCAAACGGCACGTCCATGAGGGTGTTCTGGACATCAGCCGAGAAGTTGGCGGACCTCAGCCAGGCGTGGCGGTGCCCTGCCCAGCGAGTCCATGGTATCCAGCCCACATCATATGGAATACCGAGCTGCGTCTCGTCCCTCCGCGAGGGCTTGAGCGACCTTCGCCCGGGGCCCCTCCGGGCACTCTGGCAGCACGTCCGTAACCGTATCCCACAAAGGGTGGGTATAATGGCCCAAAAGGCAAGCGGTGTTGACTGAACTCAACCCACAACTGAGGGATGAGAACAGTTTCTTACCAAACTGTTCATACCTTTGGGATCCCGATCTAGGGGTGCAGTCGGGAACGCGGATTGGGAAGTAGAGGCCTGGATAACCAGACTCTCGGGGGTGGGGTGGGTGGACAGGAAGCTAGGGTCGCCCGGAGCTGGGCGGTGGCGCCTGGCGACGTTCCTATCTACAGGGGGGCCTGAACCAGGTGCCCAACAGGACGTCCATGAAAGCCTTATTAAACGGCAGTAGAGGCTCCGGAGAGCCAGTCTGCGGTTTAAGGACCTCTGTGAGGATGTTCGACCTCACAGTAGCGACGGGGAGCGTAAGCGCCAAGGCCTTGGCTGCCCGCGTCAGCACCACACTATAAGCTGCCCCCTCCTCCGTAGCCACGGTAGGAGGGGAGACAAAGCCAGTGTCAGGGGAGGTATCAAGACCACTGGCCTCCCCTAGCTCCTCTGTCCAGTCCTGAAAGGACTGACACTCACGTGTCGGAGGGTCCTCAGACCCCTCCCAATCCCCCTCATCCTCCATCTCCTGAAATTAAGGGTCAAAGGATGGAGACGGATCGAAGAAGAAATGCTCTTCAGCTGGCGTCAAATGCGGTGTCGGTCGATGTGAGAAGTTGGCCTGGTATATGATGTTCACTATTCTAATGAACACCTTGCACCAGTCCAAACAACCCTTATGGTGATGGTTGTAAGTCAACCTTATAGACCAGCTATCCTAGTGGTAGCGTGGACAGAACAGTCTTAGGCTAAAAGACTCTTGAGGGCGTGTAAAGCCAGCTGTTTTACCATATGTAACCCCTTGAATACCAAATGAAAGGACACCACACAGGATATATATAAAATATATATGTATTTATTTACTAACACACTCCTCTGAACTCTTTATGAGATCAGAGGCAAAAGCACATAACAAGATACTTAGTCAGAATACGTTAAGTTGCACAATTTACGGTTAGGCCCTAGGGGCGAAGCAAACCATATATTAAGAAAGTGGTATAAGTAACACGTCGCGAGAAAAGGAAAGGCCTAAGGCCTAGGGAAACGCTGGGGCTACACTATCTGAACTTAGTTTAGAAGTAGGAGGCCCACAGGCGGTGCGTGCAGTGTCTTTACACACACGCGTGAGTCAATGCAAAGTCAATGGGAACTTAGAAGTTAGAGTTAAAAGGATTTAGGACACTTCCGGTTTAGCTAGGAGGAAACAACTAAAAACCTAGACACTTGGATAGTCAATACCCTAGGGAGCACCGAAGTACTCGCGTTAACTCGCCCACGGACGGCGGGTGCATAGGTGTGAAGATGTGTCGGGTTTCTCCGTTGAGTCCTATGGAGCCTTTGAAGAAAGATGCTGCAGGCGACCAGGAGGAAGATGTCTGGGTGGATCCAAGGGTGGATCGAAGATGAAGAGGACCTGAAAGCAGAGGGGACAGAGTCTGGGTCACTAGCCAGTGACCGGGTGGAACCAGGAAGGAACCAGACGATGTCGAGGAGCAATCAGGTGCTGTCTTGAAGCTTGTCTCTTCAGCCACGCGGACCAGGAGGCGTCGAGGACGACCAGGAGCTGGAGGCGAACTGTCCCACGCAGGATCTCGCCGATGGAGGAGTCGACTTCCGGATTGGAGTCAACAAGCCTTGGCAAAGGCAAAGCTGCAAAGTTAGCAAGTTGCAGGCTTTCCAATATGTTCGGTCCCACTTGTCTCGTCACCTCCACAGATTTCAGTTATGCTGCAGTCGTGAAGAGAGGGTCAGAGAGGTCTGGAAGTCTGGGTCTTGTCAGGCTCTGTGCACGGGTTCCGACGGGAACGTCAACAAAGCAAGCCGTTGATTTGCTGGATGGTCCCTGGTTGCCCAGCGTGGTCACTCCTTGGCCACAGGGAGATTCTTCAGTCTTCAGCTTCAGCAGAATGTCGAAAGTCCAGAGTTTCGTGTCAAGTTTCGGTTCAGGATTAAACTAAAGTCACAGGACTCAGCTCCTACCTTTATACAACTAAAAGGGGCTGGATTACTTTCTAGGTCCCTCCTATGGGTGGGACCAGGAAGGAGGGTGGTTACACCCCCTCTCCTTTGTCCAGTTTCGCGCCAGGGCTGGGGCTGGAGTGCCCCAGCAACCGGTTTGAACTGGGGTATTCATGGAGCACCTAGTGTGCCCCAGGCAGTGTCTCATTCTATTCAGCCCTCACTGTCCCAATACACAAAGTCCTGTCTGGGGTGGTGCTCGCACCTCTCCAGGCAGGAAACCTATTGTCCAAACCTCCGTGACTGGAAGGATTCCCAGCAGCAGGAGGTCAGAATTGTGTCAGTGGCAGCAGCGTCCATTTTGTGACGCTGGGGCTCTGGTTAACTTTAACCGGGATAGTCAGCAACAACATGTCTTCTCCCTCTAGAAGTGTGGAATGCTACCCCCGTCGCCAGAATTGGCGAGGGGGTAGAATTCCAAAGCGTATGACACCTTACACGACATGTTTGGATAAAGCCAAACCAAAGTTAGCATTCAACCGCGAGGTTCATAATGCACTTAAGAGTATATGGTATGGCAATATCATAGAACAGCTATAAGGACATGGTTCCGAAAGCTGCAGACAGGCTCAGCTCATGCTAGAGCACCATCTCACACATAACCAAGCACTCTGCCTCCAGGATTGTTAAGGCCTGCCATAGGAGTGACTTATAGGTTACTGTGTGTCTATATATAAGGGTAGATATAGGAATACTATACCTAAGCAAGGGGTGATTACACGACCTTGCCACAGCTGAGTGATCAGCCAGTTGTGTCTATTTGAGGGGCCAGCCAGGGGTGTCATAATACATGCTGCAGCCCCTGGTAGGCCTTGGTTACACCTATGCCCTGGGCACCTATGTGTCAGGATTCAATATTATCAAGCTTATTAGCTTACCAGTACTTGCACAGGAACAGAGATGCTTGGTCCTAAATCCCTCTAAGCAATGCCTGCGGGTCTTTTGACCCCGGGGGACGGGGGAATTGGATAAAATAATAAACAAAGAAGAGACTGGTCCTGAGCTGGCTCCTTCAGTCGGCTAACTTGCTGACGTCTTCTCTCTTCTATGGAACCTAAGGAAGTAATACACCATTACAACCTATCCTTCTCTTCCCTAGTCTAGCCTTACTTAATCTCTTAAAATCTCACCTACCCACACTCTTCAGGACTCTAGCTTCTCTTCTGTCTTTTCTTTATGTTATTCTCTTTATCTTGCTCCGTTAGTTGTTACTACATGGAAAGAAAATATTTATTTTTTCCCTGACCGTCTGGCTAGTTTCTCGTTTTATTATGATGTATGAATATGTGCGCACTTACTTCACTAACTTGACGAGTTCTTTTTAAAATGTCTCCTCGGGTTCTGTCTCCTTATTTTCTGCTTTCTTGTTAAATGTCTATAACTCCTGTACTCAGTTTTAAATCTCTTTTTTGGATTCAGAAGTTGTTTGACATCTCTAGCAGTCTCTGGTGAGTATTTACATAGAGTTTCTACACATTCTTGCATTCCATTATCTTCCCTATTAACCTTAAATTCTCATTTTCGTTTTTAGGCTTCACACTGAAGACTAATGGTTATTCTCCTATTAGGTAAGTATAACTTTATGCTTTTACAGTTTTTGTAGATTGTTCACTTAGCTTTCTATCTTCGTTGAACTTCCTTGCTGCTCGGAAAACGGCGCTCCTCTCAGGAACCCTTGACGCCGCTCCGGCGAAAATACGCTGTGGAAACTCGAACTCCCGCTTGACTTATGCGCCGAGTATTTCCTCACGAAACCTCTCTAATATTCCCAAGATACCCAACAGAGTCGGGTTATAGACTTTGTGACTAGAATTAACATTAAAACTGGGAACTTAATCTTAGGCTTCTTCGTTGGCTGAAATCTCCGGTGAAGTGCGCGTTTCCTGTTGCGCTCGCGCTGCACCTTGATTTCTATGCAGCTGCGGCAAAGAAACTAGACCGCCAACCTGTCCTTTGACTGTCCCCGAATTATGTCCGAGAGGGTGAGAAAGCCCTGTAGGTCCAAAAGGTGGCCGGCGGAGAGGCAGCTGACACCACGCCATTGCGGAAATGCATGAGGGACAGTTAACTCCGGGTTATCCAAGATAGGGGTAAGTGGGGAGGGGAAGGTAGTCAACCCTTCCTTGACAGCGACCGCGTCCCAGACCTGCATGACGGTGCGAGTGATGGGGGATCGCAAGAGGTAGCGTGGCCGATGTTGCCGGGGGAGGAATGGAATTTTCCAGAGGGATGTCTGGGCCATCGCCCTGTCCTGAAATAACCATAGCTTCTCGGATTCCGGTCTGTACCACTCCACCAGATATCGGAGTTGTGAGGCCTGGAAGTACTGCAAAAGGCTGGGGATCCCAAGGCCCCCTTCGTCCGCGTTTCTGTATGCTAGTCGTTTATGTAAGCGTGCACGCTTACCATCCCAGATAAAATGGTGGAAGGCGGCTTGTAGGCGCGCGATGGGGCCAGCCTGAGGGAACACCGGGAGGGTCTGGAAAATGTACAGAATTTTGGGCAGAGCCGACATCTTCACTGCCGCAACACGTCCTAGCAGGGAAAGGGGTTGTTGCACAAGTTACTACTTGTGTAACGATATATCTGTAAGAGACATTAGTTAGTGATAGATTCCTTACCGTAGAATATCCCCAGGCGTTCGACTGGATCCAGAATTGTTTTGCGTAGCAGTACCCTTGCGCATCGGTAGGCGTCGCCTGCGAATCTGCATCCGTCGTGGGCGCCGTGATGACGCCGCCTCCGCGTGCTGACGTCAGTTCTTAGACACAGCTTTCCCGCGCCAGAAGCGCTGAGCCATGTTAAAAACAAACACTGGTGCCATTGAAACTAGGGCCCTGAAGGGGATAACCCTAACCGTAGATATCGGTTCGCAGAACGGGGAGGATGGGTGGGTAGGTAAGGAATCTATCACTAACTAATGTCTCTTACAGATATATCGTTACACAAGTAATAACTTGTGCATCTGAAAGAGACACGTTAGTGATAGATTCCTTACCTTAGAATAGATACCCCAGCAATACCAACCCCGGTGGTGGGTCTGCGAACCAATAATCACACCAGAAAGTCCTTGAGGACAGAACGGCCTAAGAAGCATCCCTCCGGACTTGGCTGTCCAGGCAGTAGTGTCTTGCAAACGTGTGCAGCGATGCCCACGTAGCTGCCTGGCAGATGTCCTGTAAGGGCACTCCCTGGCCTAGGGCAGTCGTAGTCGCCGTGGCTCGGTGGAATGAGCCCGCAATCCAACAGGGGGCTCCTTTTTAGCCAAGGAGTAACATGCCTGGATACACAAGATGATCCACCGGGAGATGGTCCTCTTGTGCACCGCCTTCCCCTTCGCCCACGTAACCAACAAAGAGTTGGTCATCCACCCGGAACTGGCGTGTGCAATCCAAATAGAATGAAAGCGCACGTTTTGGGTCCAGACGGTGGAGCCGCTCTTCCTCTTTAGAGGGATGCGGTGGCGGAAAGAAGGTTGGCAAGGTGATAGACTGCCCGATGTGGAAGGCCGTGACAACCTTGGGCAGGAATGATGGCTTACTACGCAACACAACCTTGTCCGGATGGACAGAAAGGAAAGGAGGAGTACATGAAAGGGCCTGGAGCTCACTCACTGTCCTGGCAGAGGTGATGGCAACCAGGAAAGCAGTCTTCAAAGTGAGAAGACGGGGAGGACAGTTGTGAAGAGGCTCAAAGGGAGCGCACATCAGAAATGTAAGAACAAGGTTCAAGTCCCACTGAGGCATCACAAACGGAACAGGAGGGAATGTGTGCGTGATGCCCTTCAGAAATCGATTTACAATAGGGGACTTGAACAAAGAAGGTTGATCAGGCAGCCTTAGAAAGGCTGAAAGGGCAGAAAGGTAGCCCTTGATAGTGCCCAGAGCAGAGCCCTGCTGGGCAAGAGAAAGAAGGAAGAGAAGAACCTCAGAGAGAGGGGCAGCAAGAGGATCCCCAGCCTTTGCTGTACACCATGCCACAAATCTGTTCCACCTGCAGGCGTATACCGACTTTGTGGAGGGACGCCTGGCTGCCAGAATGACATTACAGAGTTCAGGAGGCAAGTCAAATGGCCTCCACTTTCGCCGCTCAATCTCCAAGCATGGAGGTGGAGACTGGACAGGTTCGGGTGGAGGACCGTCCCCTGCTGCTGCGACAGAAGGTCCTCCCGAAGAGGCAGACGAACCGGGGGATAGACTGACATAATGAGTAGCTCTGGATACCAGTACCTTCATGCCCAGTCCGGAGCCACAAGGATGACTTGGGCCCGCTCGCGCTTGATCTTCTTCAGCACTCTGGGCAGAAGTGGTATAGGCGGAAAGGCATACAACAGACCCCAACTCCACTCGCGACGACAAGCGTCTCCGAGCAAGTGTCGCCTTGGAAATTCGAACGAGCAGAACAGATGACATTTCGCATTCTCTTCGTTGGCGAATAGATCTAACCAAGGCTCTCCCCACTGCTGAAAGAGGCCTTGCGCCATGTCCGAGTTCAGACGCCATTCGTGATCCATCATGCACCGACGGCTGAGCTCGTCCGCCCTGGCGTTCAGAGAACCTGCCAGGTGTTGAGCCACCAGGGTCACGCGCTGGCGTTCCAGCCACTGCCAGAGGCGCAGAGCCTCCTGGCAAAGGGTCCACGACCCCACCCCGCCCTGTTTGTTGCAGTACCACATGGCGGTGGTGTTGTCCGTGAACACCTGCACTACACTCCCCTGGACAGAGGGGAGGAATGCCTTCAGTGCTAGACGAATCGCCCGCAACTCCAAAAGGTTGATATGGAGCCGGGCCTCCGCCGATGACCAGAGGCCTCTGATCTCCACCTCTCCCATGTGGCCTCCCCAGGCCTGGAGGGACGCATCTGTCACAACTACGTGCTCCAGTTGGGGAAGGGAAAGGGATCTGCCGCTGACCCAATCGCGGTCCGTGAGCCACCACTGCAGCTGTCTCGCAGTGCCCTCCGAGATCAGGACGTGGTCGGACAGGTTGCCCTGATGCTGGGCCTACTGAAACTTCAGGTCCCACTGCAGAGCCCGCATCCGCCACCTGGCGTGATGCACCAGAAGGATGCAGGAGGCCATCAGCCCCAGAAGCCGCAGCGTCAACCTGACCGAGACCCGGGATAAAGGCTGAAAGAGTGGAATCAGAGCCTGAATATCCCGGACCCGCTGTTCGGGAGGATAAACCCGGAACTGAGCCGAGTCAAGAACCGCTCCGATGAAGAGGAGCTTCTGAGAAGGACACAGGTGTGACTTCGGCACATTGATGGAAAACCCCAGGTGGTGCAGGAGGTCTGCCGTCGTCTGGAGATGGCTGACGCCTGTCTGGGGCGAGCCCGCCTTCAACAACCAGTCGTCGAGGTAGGGGAAGACTGAAGCCCCTAACCTGCGCAGATGAGCTGCGACCACCGCCATCACCTTTGTGAACACCCGTGGGGCGCTGGTAAGGCCGAAGGGGAGCACAGTAAACTGAAAGTGCTCGTGGCCAACCGTGAACCGCAGGTAACGCCGGTGGGCCGGCAGGACGGGGATGTGGAAATAGGCGTCCTACAAGTCCAACGCTACCATCCAGTCTCCTGGGTCCAGGGCAGCTAAGACCTGAGCCAGTGTCAGCATTTTGAACTTCTCCTTCCGGAGGAAGCCATTGACGTTCCTTAGGTCCAAGATAGGGCGTAGGCCCCCTTTGCCCTTCTTGGGTTCCAGAAAGTAGTGGGAGTAGCAACCACACCCTACTTCTGGCCCAGGAACGCGCTCGATGGGCCCTTTGGCCAAGAGGGCAGTAACTTCCTCCTGCAGAAGCCGCAATGATCCCCCGATACGCGGTGGTTCTGCGGTGGCATGGCTGGAGGAGTCGCCTCGAAGGGGAGGGAGTAGCCCCTTCGGACGATTTGCAGCACCCACCTGTCCGATGTGACAGTGCGCCAGTGGAGGAGCTGATGGCGAACCCTGCCCCCCACTGGCGTCACATGGGGCTGAAAGCACGGACTAGGAGGGTTTTGAGGCGGATGCTGCGGGGGAAGGTGTGGACTGACCTCGCCATTGTCCCCGACCGCCGCCACGCCGGTTTCCACGGCCGCCACCACGTTGGGTATTACCTTGCAGAGCGTGGCTGGCAGCACGTGTGGGTACACCCCTTCCGTGGCCACGAAAGGAGTGAAAGGCAGCCGATTGCTGGCGCGGGGCCGAGAGGCCCAAGGACTTGGCCGTAGCCCATGGTCTGCCTTGTCGCCAAAAAGGCGACGGCCATCAAACGGCATGTCCATGAGCGTGTTCTGGACATCTGCCAAGAAGTTGGCGGATCTCAACCAGGCGCGGTGACGAATCGCCACCGTCGTTGCCATCGCTCTGCCCGGAGAGTCGGTGGTATCCAGTCCACACCGGATAGAATAACGTGCTGCATCTCGGCCTTCCACAAGGGCTTGGCCGAGTTTAGCCCGTACCCCCAACGGGCATTCTGGCAGCACGTTCGCGACCGTATCCCACAGAGAGTGGGTGTAGCGGCCCAAGAGGCATGCGGTGTTGGAAGACTGCAGTCCCAGACTCAGGGAGGAGAATACCTTTTTGCCGTATTGCTCATACCTCTTGGATTCCCTGTCAGGCGGAGCCGACGGGAATGCGGTCTGGGAATTGGAGGCCTGGATCACCAGGCTCTCAGGGGTGGGGTGGGTGGACAGAAAACAAGGGTCGCCCGGGACCGGGCGGTGGCGTCTGGCCACGTTCCTATCTACAGGCGAACCTGTAGCGGGCCTGGACCAAGTGCCCAAAAGAACGTCTGTTAAGGTCTCATTAAACGGCAGCAGAGGCTCAGCCGAGCATGACTGCGGCTTAAGGACCTCAGTGAGGAGGTTAGTCCTCACGGGCGCGACGGGGAGCTCAAGGCCCAAGGCCTTGGCCGCCCTCGTCAACACCACACTGTAGGTTGCCCCCTCCTCCGTAGCCACGGTAGGAGGTGAGACAAAGCCAGTGTCTGGCGAGGTGTCCAGACCACTGGCATCCCCAAGTCCACCTGTCCAGTCCTCCTGGGACTGCCATTCACGTAAAAAAAAAAGAAAACACTCTGGCGCCGCTTTATCGATGACATCCTTGTCTTTTGGAGGGGAGACCGTTTGCCATGTGAAACCTTTTGTACCTGGATCAATGAACAAAATCCTTATCTAAAATTCACAGGGACAATCTCTGAGACATCCATCCCCTTCCTTGACCTAAGGATCAACCTAGAGGCGGAGGGTTTGAGTACCACACTTTATCGCAAAAATACAGACAGAACCAGCTTGCTCCTATACGAAAGCTATCATCTGAGGGCCCTGAGGGACAATCTCCCATTTGGGCAATTCCTCAGGGTCCACAGGAACTGTACTATGAATACTGACTTTAAACAGGAAGCAAATGTCCTACAGCATAAATTGCAAGACAGGGGTTACCCCACTAGATTGATAAAAAACTCCTACAAAAGGGCGGCAAATAATCCCAGGGAAGCCTTACTGGAGACTCGCGTGAAGGAGCCCGATGATGTGATCACTTGTGTGGCCTCTTTTACAAAAAATTCAGCTTTCATAAAGAAAACAATCAATAAACATTGGAGCATCATTAACTCCGGGGGTTTAGATTTTCCACTCCCGAGATTTGCGTTTAAACGCACCTCCAATTTAAAGGACGCACTGATCATACAAGACCCAAAAAAATGAACACAAATAATCAGAGTACAGAATGGGATCTCCCGCCAGTAGAGGGCCATTTTCCTTGTGGGGGGTGTACAGTGTGACCCCCGACTAGCCTAACCAAAGAGATCCAACTGTCAAATACTTTTGTCTGGCATATGCGAAGGCATACCAATTGCAACAGCGCTAAATGCATTTACTTACTCACTTGCCCCTGTAACCAACACTATATTGGGATGACGATGAGACAAGTTAAATTGCACATTCAAGAACACAAAAGCAATATCAGATGCCTCAAGACACACACACAACTATACCAACACTACACACAACAAGGACACCCAGCTGATAGCATCCGCTGGTTGGTTCTAGAATGCCACCCTGGAATCACCAAACAGGGCCTGTTCAGGATTGAACAGAGATGGGTGCATCGATTGAGACTAGATACAGTGGGTCTCAACGACGCCGTCCCTTGGTCCTCCTTAAAAAACTAGACCAGACAAACTAGACCAAGAGAGTGACCATCACTAGTTTTTCATACATCTATTTGATTTGGTCTACCCTATAGATAATACAGATCAAGTGCATCTCTACTAGTGACCCCCCCAGTTACCTACCCTAACATTGGTCATATCCCCCTAGACAGACCATTATCCCTACCATCAGTACAATTAACTCGCCCCCTTGGGGTGCATTTTCAAGTGACATTGACTCTTCCTTGCCCACCCCTTCACTGGTATAACCTTCCCTGTGAACCACACACTTCCCCCTTCTGTGGAACGATCAAATGATATTTGACGCCAATCTGACGGGTTTTCAACCCATTTACAATGTTGAATTTATCACCCTATGGAATATGTAAAATGTATTTCTTAAAATGTATTTCTGAGCATGTTCGTCATGTTTAAGACAAGTCACAAATTCATTAGTTTGAGCTTCACGAGTATGCATGCTTGCCTTCATAATTCACTGTTTTGTTTATACATTCCATATGCCCAACATGGCCGCCGGGTGGTACCGTCCTGTCAGCTAAATCAGACCGGCATTATTTTCTAACAATTGCCTTTGCGCATGCGCGGATACTGACCGCGTGACCACCCTCCCCGCTGCACTCGTCGGATTACGGAGATGCAGGGTACAAGAGCGTCTTGACTACCGCAACTTCCTACCAGTCGCTCCGCATCCTAACGGATTACGCGTGGGGGTAGGTTTGCAGGCAGAGACCGCACTCCGCTTGGATAAGTGTCCTACCAGCTTCATATCGTGTCGGATCGTTACCGAATTTCCACCATGACAACAGTTGCGGCCGATTACGCCATTCCACACTGGGATTATTGTATACGCTGTGACCGGTAAACACGGGGCATACCGGCATCTACAGGAGACGGTGGGGTCAGCTCCGTTTACTACATGGCACACTGGCAGGAAAGCATGGGAATAATCTCCCCTCAAACTCCCGCTCCTTCAGCCCCTGATAGCGCTGTGAACTTGAGTGGTTGATGAGGCCCGGTGCTTCGCCCTGTCAGTGTCTGCTTACAGAGTAATGGCTGCCCTTCCGGAAATAACCTTGTTTGCGCAAATCTGCCACTGTTATCGATCTGAACAGTGAGCAATAGACGCCAGGGAGTGTACTTGGCTCGATTAGCCCGGTTGTAAGTGGTTGTTACCACGACTTGAAACCGGCTATCGCTGAGGATATCATTTGTTCTTCCCCCCTTTTTCTTAGGTGCCTGACTCTTCTGTGCAGGTCCCACAGGAGCAGACTGCGGGGAACCTTAGGGATACACTTAGGGTAAGCGTTCTACCATCTTCTTTCCCTTAGGCTCCCTTGGGCATTTTTACCTATTTGAGTGTGTGTCTTTATTGAGTAGAGAAGAGTGCACCTAGTTTATATAGGAGACCTACACTGACTATTCTCCGTATATGTTCTCCTTTTCTCCCTAGGTTGCACCATTCTAGGCAGGACCAGTTGGCCTGCTCCACTACAGACCTTAAGATTAAAGGTTGTATCAACAAATTTTAATTCACTGTGTAGTACTGAGCACTGAGGTCCTGAGTGTGAGAAGTTGGCCTGATATATAGTGCTCACTATGCTAGTGATCACTGTGTATCATACCAAACAACCCTTATTGATGATTGGTTGTAAGTCAACCTTTCAGACCAGCTATCCTAGTAGCATGGACACGAGCAGTCTTCAGGCTAAACTCTAGAGGGCGTGTTAAGCCAGCTGTTTTACCATCACATATACCCCTTGAACACCAAGTGAAAGGACACCACACAAGTTGTTATGAAAATAGGATATTTATTTATAACAAGACTACCCTGAACTCTTTATGAGTCAGGGAGCTAAGCACAATACAAAACTCTTACGAAAATACTTTAAGTTGCACAATTTACACAAATGCCCGAGGGGCACGAAAAACCATATACACAAAAAGTGGAATGCGAAATGCTAGCAGGTAAGTAACAAGATCCAGAGGCTTCAGGATCGCTAGGACTACACTACTGAACCTTAAGATTACGAGCAGGAGGTCTAGGGAGATCGTGTGCAGAGTGTGCACTCTCACGCGGGATGCGGGAAGAAGTCTATGGATGCTAGCGTTTCTAAAGTTACTGTTTCCGGACAAATCCGACTAGGTAGACTGAAAACGACAAAGGATCTGGACACTTAGATAGTGAACCTGTGCTGGAGTACCGAAATACTCAAATTACCTAGCCCAGGGGCCGCGGCTGCATAGGGTTCAAAAGACGTCGGGAATCCTCGTTGAAGTCTATGGAGCCTGAAAGAAGAAGTTGCTGGCAGGCGACCAGTGAAGATGTTCGGTGTGATCCAAGGCTGGATCAGTGAAGGAGACGACCTGAAAGCAGAGGGGACTTAGTTCTTAATCACTAGCCAGTGATTATGTGGGCACCAGGATGGCACCGGAGGAAGTCACCTCGACCAGGTGAGTGGGCGACGCTGGACTCTGCAGTCACACGGGCTAGGAGGCGTTGTCGGCGTCCAGGCTGGAGGTGCGAGCTGTCCCACGAGGCTGTCGGCGATGCTGGACTCAGGATTTGAGCAACAAACCTTGGCAAAGTCAAGCCCACGCGGTGGACTCAAGATGGCGCCTGGAGTGGACCAGGAGGGTCCGGGGTGCTCCTCTGTTGGAGGAGAGCTAGGGCCAGTCTGGAGCAACCAGACCAGCGGTGAAATCGTCGTGGTACGTCGTCAAGAGGGTCACTAGCCAACGGGCAAGTGACCGGACAACGTGGCAAGCAGCAAAGAAGCAGAAGGGCCCCACGCAGATCTCGTGGATGCTGGGAGGCTGGACTTTGGTGCTGGAGCTGCTTAGGGTTAGGGCTTCTCAAACCCCAGTGCACTTACTCGACGGTCTCTCGGGGGTCGTGCTGGAGAAGCGTCGTGCAGGTCTTGAAGATGGCCGGTCCCACGGGTCTCGTCGCACCCACGAATCTCAGCTGTGCTGGATGATGTAGGTAGAGGTCAGAGATGGCAGGGAATCCGGGTCTCGTCGAGCTGGGCAGTCTGGATCCAGAGGATGGACTTACAGCAAACCGTAAGAGCTTCGATGGTGCCTGCTGGTGCAGGGTGGCTACTCCTTAGCCACAAGGGAGAGTCTTCAGAAGAGTCAAGAGTTCCTTTCGTGGAATGTAGTTTCAAGATTCAGAATTATCTAATTTGGGAAGGGGGCCTGCTCCTATCTTTATACTAAGAAAAGGGGCTGGCACGCGACTAAGTCCTGCCCTATGGGTGGGACTAGGAGGGGGTGGTTACACCCCTCTCCTTTGTCCGGTCTCTCCCCAGCTCAGGGGCTGGTGTGCCCCAGGAACTGGTTTGAGCCGGCATATGCACGGTGAGCACCGGGGTGCCACTTGCAGTCCCCTTCCTTTCAGCCCTGCCTACCTGGAATACACAAAATCCTGTCTGGGATGGTGCTGGCACCGCCCCTGACAGGAAACCCTTTGTCCATGCCTCCGTTGCTGGAAGGACTCCCAGCAGCAGGAGGGCAGACTTGTGTCTCGGTGGCAGCATCCATTTTGTGGAGCTGAGGCTATGTCTGACTTTAACCGGGGTTCACAGTTACATACATGTCGTGTCCCTCTAGAAGGGTGGAATGCTAACCCCGTCGCCAGAATTGGCGAGGGGTTAGTATTCCAATTCATATGACACCTTACTCGACATGTTTTGACAGTATATGGTATAGCGTTATCATGGAACAGCTATTTGGACTTGGTTCCGCAAGCTGCAAACGGGCTCAGCTCATGCCAGAGCACCATCTCACATATTTCCAAGCACTCTGCCTTCAGGATTGATAAGGCCTGCCATAGGAGTGACTGATAGGAATATATGTGTCCATTTTAGGGTTAGATATAGGAATACTATATCTAAAGCAAAGGGTGTTTACACCACCTTGCCCCAGCTGTCGTGCAGCCAGTTGTGTCTGTTTTGGGTGGCCAGCCAGGGGTGGCATAATCCATGCTTCAGCCCCTGGTAGGCCCTGGATACACCTATGCCCTGGATACCTAAGGTATGCTGTACAGGGACTGATAAGGTGGCCCAGTACCAATTGGTAAGATGCACCTAAGGTACATGGTTGTAATTTAGAGAGAGAACAGCTAGGCTGTGGGTCTGATTAGCAGGCCCACAGCCAGGGAAAGTCGTAAATCAGTGAAGCAAAAAGCAAAAATCTGGGGTGGCCATGGGATTGCAGACCCCACTCTCCTACATCAGGGACGGCGCCGCCCGAAACGGCGCGGGGGGTGACACCTGAGGGACCGGGGAGGTCGTTAAGTCCACCGGCGACGACCCGGATCCGGACCCGTGGGTGCGACGAGCCACGTGGGACCGGCCATCTTGGAGAGACTGCACTTCGCTTCCAGCACGACTTCAGAGACATCCTCGAGTGAGTGCTTTGGGTATTGAGAAGCCCCAGCCCCGAGCAGCTCCTGCACAGAAGACCAGCCCTCCAGCATCCACGAGATCTGTGTGGGGCCCTTTTGCTTGATTGCTGCTCGACTCGTTGACTGGTCACTTGCCGGCTGGCTAGTGGCCTCCTAGACAACGATCCACGAAATCCACACCACTGGTCTGGTTGCTCCAGACTGGCCCTTGCTCCCTTCCAAAAGAGGGGCACCCCGGACTCTCCTAGTCCGCACCAGACGCTTTCTCCACTCACCGCGTGGGTTGCCTTTGCCAAGGCCTTTTGACGCCGATTCCGGATCCAACACCGCCGACAGCGAGAGCCTGCGTGGGACAGCTCGTGCCTCCATCCTGGTCGTCGAAGACACCTCCTGGTCCACGTGGCTGCAGAGTCAAGTGTCCACTCTTCACCTGATCGCGACGTCGACATCTGGTTCCTTCCTGGTTCCACTCCAGTGACTGGCTAGTGACTGTGAACATTGTCCCCTCTGCTTTCAGGTCTCCTTCTTCACCAATCCACCCTTGGATTGCACCAGACATCTTCCTCCTGGTCGCCTGCAGCATCTTTTCTTTCAGGCTCCATAGACTTCAACCCGAGAACCCGACGCACTTTGACACCTGTGCACCCGCAGTCCGTGGGTGAGGTAACAAGAGCATTTCGGTGCTCAAGGGTAGTATAACTGTCCTAGTGTCCAGTTCCACAGTCGTTTTAGTCCTATCTAGTCAGGATTGTCCGTACTCACCTTTAACTCGAACTGTACTGTCCATAGACGTTGTTACGCATCTCGCGTGTGAGTTCACACTCTGCACACGCGTCCCGTGGGCCTCCTATTACTTACCTAAGGTGAAGATAGCGTAGTCCTAGCGAACCTCCAGCCTCTGGACAGCTCCATTTCTTTTATCGGCTCTCACATTCCACTTACTTAGTATATAGTTTGTCGTGCCTCTAAGGCACCATTGTAATTTTGTGTAACTTGTCGTATTTTTCGTAAGAGATTGTCATGTGCTTAGCCCTCTGACCTCATAAAGAGTTCAGAGGGGTTGTTATTAATAAATATACTGTTTATTTTCATAACAACCTGTGTGGTGTCCTTTCATCTGGTATTCAAGGGGTTATATTGTGGTAAAACAGCTGGCTTCACATGCCAAAAGAGTTTAGCCTAAGACTGCTTTGTCCATGCTACCATTAGGATAGCTGGTCTATAAGGTTGACTTACAACCAATCACCATAAGGGTTGTTTGGACTGATACAAGGTGATCACTAGAACTAGTGATTCAGAAACGGGGGTGGTGATGAACAGAGTGTCTGAATTAAGCAGACCACTCTTACCCAGTCCAAAGATCAGGGCTTGATCCATCACCGTTATTTAGCTCACTGCCCCATCCCAGCTCAGAACCTGGCTATATGCAAATTAGTCTGTCCCTGGCCCAGTGCATCATGGGAACAGGGCAGACCAAACTACCAAGCCAATTCTTCACCGGAAAGGAGACAAGCTTCCGGGGACCGGTTTCTGCCATTCCAGGCGTCGTCGGCCCGGCTTGCTTGAATCCTGATGGAGCAGTGAGCAAGGGACTCATGTCTGAGTATACCCTTCCACGCTTATGGTGGACAAAATGATTCAGAAACGGGGTGGTGATGAACAGAGTGTCTGAATTAAGCAGACCACTCTTACCCAGTCCAAAGATCAGGGCTTGATCCATCACCGTTATTTAGCTCACTGTCCCATCCCAGCTCAGAACCTGGCTATATGCAAATTAGTCTGTCCCTGGCCCAGTGCATCATGGGAACAGGGCAGACCAAACTACCAAGCCAATTCTTCACCAGAAAGGATACAAGCTCCCGGGGACCGGTTTCTGGCATTTCAGCCTCGTCGGCCCGGCTTGCTTGAATCCTGATGGAGCAGTGAGCAAGGGACTCATGTCTGAGTATACCCTTCCACGCTTATGTTGGACAAAATGATTCAGAAACGGGGGTGGTCCCCGGAAGCTTGTTTCCTTCCCAGTGTAAGAATTGGCTTTTGTAGTCTGGTCTGCCCTGTTCCCATGATGCACTGAGCCAGGGACAGACTAATTTGCATACAGCCAGGTTCTGAAACTGGGATGGTGCAATGAGCTAAAAAACGGTGTTGGATCTAGCCCTGATCTCTTGACTGGGTGAGAGTATTCTGCTTAATTCAGAGACTCTGTCCATCACCACCCCTTGTTGTAAATTATTTTGTCCACCCTAAGCGTGGAAGGGTATACTCAGATGTGAGTCCCTTGCTCATTGCACCATCAGGATTCAAGCAAGCCGGGCCGAAGACGGCTGAAATGCCAGAAACCGGTCCCCGGAAGCTTGTTTCCTTCCCAGTGTAAGAATTGGCTTTTGTAGTCTGGTCTGCCCTGTTCCCATGATGCACTGGGCCAGGGACAGACTAATTTGCATACAGCCAGGTTCTGAAACTGGGATGGTGCAATGAGCTAAAAAAACGGTGTTGGGTCTAGCCCTGATCTCTTGACTGGGTGAGAGTATTCTGCTTAATTCAGAGACTCTGTCCATCACCACCCCTTGTTGTAAATCACTAGAACTAGTGAGCATCATATATCAGGCCAACTTCTCACATTGGTGTGCAGCGGTTGGGATTTGAGCTTGCTGTTGTTTTTACCACGTATAATCTTGAAATATCATTTGAAAGATCACATAAGGTACTATAGGTACATATAACAAGCTTAGAAATACTCTGAGTTCTACTGAACCAGCTGTTGTAGTAGAAAGGGCCTAGCACACCCTGACTACAACTCTTAGCAAGGGATCAGTAGGAAAACCCATAGTGTAGGTAGGTGCATCACTTACACCTCACTAGAAAGCATGTCTACCCATGGAGAGACTTCAGAGACTCCCCTAGTGGTTAGTGACCCTCCACAGGTCCTTTCCAGATATGCAGCTCTCAGTTTCCAGGAGATGAGACAATTGTGTACCTCCAGGAAATTTAAACAGGGTTCTAACCCTACCACTCCTTTTCTGTTAGGTCTCTTAGAGACATATGATGCAAGAACGGCTGCTAACCCAGACCTCTCTAATCCAGATAGGAGCATGCCCCCCTTAGAAGGTACTCTTGGTGATCCAGACCTCCCTGAAACAGAGAATGTAGAAGAGGAGGAGGAGGAAATCTCTGGGGATGAGGCAGACAATAGGCAACCTTTAGTCAGCAGACTTACAAGGACCAACTTAGACCTACATAGGGAAGGATCTCGGGGACCCCCAGTACTGACCCTAAGCAGGCCTAACTTTGGAGCTAGGAGAGATAGATCTCATTCTAGGGACTCCAATAGATCTGTGCACTCTCATGCCTCTGCTCAGAGGAGAATGACTTCCCTTCAGAGGAGAGAGCATGAAGCAAGGATGAAGCAGGCTAATCTGAGGATCCAGAAGGAAGAACTTGCCCTTGCCAAAGAGAAGCTTGCCTTTGCTAGAGAGCAACAGTTGAGTGGGGTAGTCCCCACTGGTGGCAGCAATATCCCCAAGGATAAAGACAGGAGTTTTGATAATAGACACCTGAGTAAAATAGTGCCCTCCTATAAGACAGGAGATGATATCCACATTGCACTTTGAAGGCGCCGTGTAGCGGATCTAGCGCTCACGTGACCCCCTTCATCGCCGCTGGCCACGCCCTCCGGTAGGCCACGCCCTCTTAAGCGCTGAACACTCGAGCGCCCAGTTGGTTCTTGCTCCTGAGGCGAAAAGCCGGGAGTTGCAGCATTTTAAATTGTGAATTGTTGTGTTTTTAAAATTACTTTCTTTCTTATGCACATTGCACTTTGAAGGCGCCGTGTAGCGGATCTAGCGCTCACGTGACCCCCTTCATCGCCGCTGGCCACGCCCTCCGGTAGGCCACGCCCCCTTCCCGCCCTTAGGGCCTCCTATTTGAATGTGCAACTTCAGAACGCGCAGCGGACGTGCGCAGCGGGCGCGCCTAAGGCAAGCCCGTCTGCGCCCGTCCGCGGCCGGACGGGGCACGATTCCATGCCAAATTCACTCATACTCTTCTGAGGAGATCACTACCCTCCAAGGCCAATGGCCACTCTCAGAATCCGTCCGCAGGCACATTGCCTCATTAGGGCTTGCCCCTTCTTCTACCCCAACATCGTCGCCGCCTTTGCTGGCCTCACCGCCGCACTGCCCTTCCCCGCCTGATCCCCTCCCCCCTACTCCCTCATTGTCCATTCTTTTACTCAACACCAGGTCAGCGGTCAAACACCATCACGAGCTGTTTGTCCTGCTCGACTCCGAGAAGCCTGACCTACTGCTCTTGACCGAGACCTGGTTCTGTGATTCTTCCCTCCCCGTTCTCTTGGCTACCCTCCCCCCCTCCTACGTTGCCTTACGCGCTGATCGTCCGGCGGGCAGGGTGGGCGGTGGAGTGGCATTAATCGCTCAGTCTGAATTGAACTTTCAAACCCTTCCCTTCCCCCCCATCCACCCCACTGAATTCCTTGTAGTTCGTTCCCTTTCCTCCTCCCCCCCCCATCACTTCCCTTTTGATGTATCGCCCACCCCAGTCTTCGTCCTTGTTCTTACCGGCATTTCAAGACCTACTGGCCACCCTGGTGGTCAACTACGCTTCGGTCTTAGTGCTAGGCGATTTTAACTACTGGCCCTCTGACCCTTCCGAGTGTTCTGCTTCGAAGGAATTCACAGAATCTCTTCTCTCTCTGAACTTTGTTCCGCACGTTTTTGTCCCCACCCACTCTCACGGCCACATACTTGACCAGGTGTGGACTCTCAACCTTCCAATTTCCCCGGTGACTGTTTGACCCTGCCCCTGGTCCGACCATGCCTTTATCTCTTTCTCCATTCCTCTCAAACGGGCATCTAAAGTCCCACGCGCCAAAAACACCTGGGCGCGGAATTGGAACAGAGTTGATCTTTCCTCCTTGACCTCTCTGCTTCAGAACTCCATTCCGACCCTCTCCGGCCTTTCATCCGACTCTCAAGCCAAGGCTATTAATGCCTGGCTGGCTGAAGGTTGTGACTCAAAGGCTCCTCTGCGTCGCATTTCCATCCGACGACCTAAGGACTCTAACAGGTGGTTTAACGACAACCTAAAAAAGTTAAAACTGACCGTTCGACAGGCAGAGAGGCATTGGAGAAAAAAATTATTGCCCCTCACTAAAAACCCGTTATTGCACATCACTTGCCGAATATAAAACAGCAATCCTCGCCGCTAAAACCACCTGTTTTTCAACTAAAATAACGTCAGCCGAAAATAAACCTAGAGAGATCTTCGGTATAGTGAATGACCTAGCCTTTTCCGACAGAGCTTCACCCCAAATCCCCCTATCCCAGCCTCTGTGCGACCAACTAAACACCTATTTTTTGGATAAGATCGTAACCATTAAGGCCAACATCCCTTCCCCCTCGTCTGCCTTCATCGATCCTTCCCCTCCCACTGTTCAACATTATCTTACCTCCATTCCCCCCCTCACTGAGGAAGTATTCCTGGAGTTACTTCCCAAAGTAAAATCGGGTTCTCCGGCAGATATCTGTCCGGCACGAATCCTGCAACAAATCTACTCCTTCTGTCCTGAACCCCCCATTACTTTCCTCAATAGTTCCCTAACGCAGGGAGTAGTGACCCCTGCGCTCAAATCAGCCACCATAGTGCCCATTCTAAAGAAGCCTGGCGCTGACCCGTCCATCTCAGCCAACTACCGCCCCATTTCCCTGCTGCCCTACCTGGGCAAGGTGCTGGAGCGCCATGTCACCGCGGTACTCAGTACCCATGTAGAGGCAAATGGGGGTCTGGCTTCCCGCCAGGCCGGCTTCCGCCCCAGGCACTCGACCGAATCAGTCGTGGTATCGGTCCTAGACAACCTCAGGAAGGGAATGGATCACAACAAACACCAGGCGCTGGTACTCCTCGATCTCTCCGCCGCCTTTGACACGGTGGACCACACCATCTTACTGTCCCGTGTCAGGGCGGCTGGAATCGAGGGATCAGCCCTGGTCTGGCTTTCCTCCTTCCTGAGGGACCGCACCCAGGCGGTCCGGCTAGGAGACTTCACGACCACCTCACTCCCTGTCACTTGTGGTGTCCCCCAGGGTTCCTCTCTTTCCCCCCTACTGTTCAACCTTTATATCTTTCCTCTCATTTTTGCTCTTCAGCAGCTGGAGGTCACCGTGTTCAATTATGCGGATGACCTCCAGCTCATCTTTGACCTATCCTCTTCTCCCCTCTCTGTATCTAATTTCCAGTCCATTATGATTTTCATCAGGGACTGGATGAACCACAACCATCTCAAATTGAACCCGGACAAAACCGAGTTGGTTCTTACCGGTGGTTCTTCCAGTCCCTGGAACTCTCTTTTCTGGCCCTCTTCTCTTGGTCCCGCCCCCACTCCTTCAACCACGGTCAAAACACTGGGTGTCAAAATGAACAACCATCTCACCCTCCATTCACAAATTAGCTCTGTAGTCTCCTCCTGCTTCCTTACCCTCCGAACCATCCGCACTGTCTCCCGCTTCTTTTCCCCCCAGGCACTCAAGTTGATTATGGCCGCTCTGGTAATATCGCGGCTGGATTATGCCAATGCCCTATACAACGGCATCCCGGCATACAGCCTTCGGAGGCTCCAAATGGTCCAGAACCAGGCGGCCCGGCTGGTCTATGGTCTCCCACGTTACCACCACTCCTCACCCCTCCTCAGGGAGCTCCATTGGCTCCCTGTTAAGGAACGTTCCCTTTTTAAAACAGGCTGCATGGTATTCCAGGCTCGCCAAGGCACTGCCCCCGCCTTCATCTCCTCGCTGATAAACGAATATGTCCCCACCAGAGAGCTTCGTTCCTCTTCTAAGTCTCTCCTTCAAATCCCACGTTTCAAACGTAAAAAGTGGGGTGGAGCCAATTTCTCCACCTTGGCTCCTCTATTCTGGAATTCCCTCCCCGACCACCTCCGCTTTGCCACTCATGTTTCTTTCCGCAAAGATCTAAAAACGTTCCTTTTCAAACAGGCCTTCTCCGTGTAAACTGGCCTTTTCTTGCCCTACGACAGGCTTATTTTGCCTCAGTTGCTGGACCCTTCACCAGCGCCAAGAAACCGTACGGTGAACGTTGCGCTTTATAAATGTTTTAAATCGGAAATTGGAAGTGGATAACTGCTTTGGAGAGAGCCTGCAAAGTGCCGCAGGTACCCCAGAGTCAGTGGGCAGCTATATTTGGCTCTCCTTTGAAGGTAAAGGTAGAGACAAGCTCCTCACTGTTAGAGATGAGGATGCTAATGATTACCAAGTCTTGAAAACTGCTCTGATTGATGGGTTTGGCTTAACAACTGAACAGTACAGGTTGATGTTCAGGGACACCCAGAAAACTCAGGCTCAAGATTGGACTGACTTTGTTGATTGTGCCACTAAGGATCTGGAGGGCTGGTTACTGGGAAGTAAAGTTACTGATTACACAGGATTGTATAATCTAATTATGAGAGAGCAAATCTTAAATAATTGTCAGAACCAGTTGTTGCATCAGCACTTGATTGACTCAGATCTGACCTCTCCCCAAGAATTGGGAAAGAAGGCAGACAGATGGGTCAGGACAAGGGTCAAGCAGCAGAACCAGGGTGGTGGCCAGAAGAAAGCAGACCAGAAGGGTAATGAGAATAAGCAAAATGACCTGAAGTCTTCAACAGGGCCCCAAAAACCTAAGGAGGGTGGGTCCCAAACTTCCCAAAAGAAGAAGAATGATGGTCCTAAGAAACCATGGTGCTAATACTGTAAAAGTAAGACTCACTGGTTTAGTGAGTGCACCAAGAAAGGCCAAACTCCTACCACTACTGTCCCTAAGGCACCTGCACCCCCTAGTACAGTTAGTAGTGGTAGTGTACCTCCCAAGGCTATAGTTGGGTTAACCCTGGGAACTGAGGTGGGTTCTGACTTAGTTAGAATACCAACTCAGGCAGTTCTTGTTTGTACTGGGGACATGGATATGACCCCTACTGTAAGTCCTAGTACTCTGGGCAAATACAGACAAACGCCTTTGATAAATGGAAAGATGGCTCAGACCTACAGGGACACATGTGCCAGTGTCACTATGGTGACACCAACATTTGTGGACCCTGACCAGATAATGCTAGGTACAGACTACCTAGTGACCAATGCTAGCAATGTCACTACCAATCACAGTATGGCAGTTGTTAATTTCTCCTGGGGAGGGGTAACTGGCCTCAAAAGGGTTGTAGTTAGTTCAGACCTCCCAGTAGATTGTCTTTTGGGCAATGATTTGGAATCCTCACTGTGGTCAGATGTGGAGTACAGGACTCATGTAGAAGAACAAATTACTTACCTTCGGTAACGCTTTTTCTGGTAGATACAGTCACCGACCCCTTATTAGGCCTACGTCGGCGTGATGACATCAGTTCCGCCCTTTTTTCCGTGCCTTCGAGGCACCCGGACGGACCAGTGACAGGAAATATACATATATACAGTGTACACAGTACATACGAAGCATAATAGCACACATAGTGCGTAGCAAAGGTATCAAAAACCCAATAAATATACAAATAAATATACAAAAAAGACCAGGTATAGCAGAGTGAACAACGGGGAGGCGATCGGGTCAGTGAGGAATCCACACGCAGATACTGTATCTACCAGAAAAAGCGTTACCGAAGGTAAGTAACTTGTTCTTCTGATAGATACATCTGCCTTGTGGATTCCTCACCTTGTGAATAGAGTCCCACAGCAGTCCCCACTCCCGGAGGAGGGTGTCCACTCCGCTACACCAGGAAATCTTGGAGAACAGAGCGCGCGAAGTGGCCATCCCTCCTCACCTCGGTATCAAAGCAGTAGTGCTTCGCGAAAGTGTGGAGGGAGGCCCAAGTCGCGGCTCTGCAAATGTCCTCAACAGATGCACCTCTAGACAATGCAGAAGTAGCAGACCTTGCTCTGGTAGAATGAGCTCTTATACCCTCAGGAGGGTCCTTAGCCGCCAGGGAGTAGCAAATCTTGATGCACAGGATTATCCACCTGGAAAGTGTGTGCTTGTGCACCGATCTGCCCTTCCGACAGCCAGCAAAACCAACAAACAGCTGGTCGTCAATCCGGAAGTCTTTAGTTCTATCCAGATAAAAAGACACCGCCCTTTTAGGGTCCAAACGGTACAGTCTCTCTTCCTCCTTAGAAGGGTGAGGGGGAGGAAAGAAGGTAGGAAGGGTAATGGATTGTCCTAGATGGAAGGGAGTTACCACCTTAGGCAGAAAAGCAGCCCTGGTCCTAAGAACCATTCGTTCAGCATGAATGGTCAGGAATGGGGGCTTAGAACTAAGAGCTTGAAGCTCACTCACCCTCCTTGCCGAGGTGATTGCTACTAAGAAGACCGTCTTGAAAGACAAAAGCCTCATGGGACACTTGTGTAAGGGTTCGAAGGGAGAACCCATCAAAAAAGTTAAGACAAGATTCAAGTCCCATTGAGGAACAATAAATGGAGGAGGGAACTTATTTGCGAGGCCCTTCAGAAACCTCAAAACAACTGGAGATTTAAAAAGAGACGGCTGGTCCGGCAAGCAGAGAAAAGCCGATAACGCCGAAAGGTAACCGTTGACTGTGGCAACAGCAAATCCTTGCTGTGCCAAAGAGAGAGCAAACTGTAAAATATCAGACAGATGAGCCCTCAAAGGGTCAACAGCCTTCTCCCTACACCAAACAACAAATTTAGACCATCTGTACGAATAGATGGACTTGGTGGAGTCACGCCTGGCCGAAAGAATGACATCCACCACATCGTGAGGGAGAGAAAAAGAGTTCAGGTTGCCCCGTTCAATCTCCAGGCATGAAGGTGTAATGTCTGGAGGTGGCGGTGTAAAACCTGCCCCTCCATCTGGGAGAGGAGATCTGCCCTGAGAGGGAGACGGAGCGGCGGGTGAGAGGAGAGGTGGAGTAGGTCCGTGTACCACACCCTTCTTGGCCAATCCGGAGCGACCAATATGACTCGGGCCTGGTCTTGGCGAATCTTCCTCAGAACCCGAGGAATCAAGGGTATGGGAGGAAACGCGTAAAGGAGTTGACTTCCCCAACTCAACTGAAACGCGTCCCCCAAAGCTCCTTGCATCGGATACTGGAGACTGCAGAATGACGGGCAGTGAGCATTCTCGCGAGTGGCGAACAGGTCCACCCGAGGAGTCCCCCACATCTGAAAGATGTCGTGAACAACCTCCGGGTGAAGCCTCCACGCGTGATCGGCAGAGAACTGCCGACTGAGAACGTCTGCACGAACGTTCAGAACTCCAGCCAGATGATTTGCCATCAGACAAATCTGATGGTCCTGAACCCAGGACCAGAGACGCAGAGCCTCTCTGCAGAGACACTGCGACCCTACTCCTCCCTGCTTGTTGATGTACCACATCGCGGTCGTGTTGTCCGTCAGGACTTGAACCGACTGACCGCGAAGGGAAGGGAGGAAGGCCTTGAGCGCCAAACGTATCGCCCGTAACTCTAGAAGGTTGATATGAAGCAACCTTTCCTCTGGAGACCAAAGACCTTTGACTTCCAGATCCCCCAGATGAGCACCCCACCCTAGAGTGGATGCATCAGTTATCACTGTGGCCACCGATGGAGGCAGTTGGAAAGGCTTTCCCTGAGAAAGATTGCTTTCCACACTCCACCAGGACAGATCCGCCGCAGTTTCTCTGGAGATCCTCACTGACTCCCTGAGATCTCCGTTGTGCTGATACCACTGCCTGCGGAGGCACGACTGGAGTGCCCTCATGTGCCAGCGTGCATGGTTTACCAACAGAATGCAAGAAGCCATCAGACCGAGCAGGCGAAGGACCTTCAGGACTGGAATGACCGCTTCATTGAAAAATAAAGGAATCATTTCCTGTATGTCGTGAATCCTTTGAGGTGGAGGGAATGCACGACATACAGTTGTGTCCAGTACAGCACCTATGAACAGGTTGCGCTGGGAGGGCACCAGGTGAGACTTGGGTACATTTATCGAAAAACCCAACCTGTGTAACAACTGAGTTGTCTCTTGCAGATGATGGAGCACCTTCTCCGGCGACTCTGCTTTGATGAGCCAGTCGTCCAGATACGGAAATACAGGAATTCCCGACCTTCTGAGATGTGCTGCCACCACTGCCATCACCTTGGTGAAAACTCAAGGCGCAGTAGTAAGTCCAAACGGAAGGACCGCAAACTGGTAGTGTTGCGAACCCACCGTAAAACGGAGATACTTCCTGTGCGACTTCAGGATAGGGATGTGAAAATAAGCATCCTGCAAGTCGATCGACACCATCCAGTCTTCTTCCAACAGCGCTTGAAGAACCTGCGCAAGAGTGAGCATCTTGAACTTTTCTTGTTTCAGATACAAGTTCAAAATCCTGAGATCCAGGATTGGCCGAAGCCTGCCATCCTTCTTGGGGATCAGAAAATACCGGGAGTAGCATCCCTGACCCCTCTCCTGCTCCGGAACCACCTCTATCGCACCCTTTCTGAAAAGAGCCAGGACTTCTTCCTGCAAGAGAAGCAGGTGGTCCTCCGAACAATAACCTTGACAAGGAGGGTAATTGGGAGGAAATTCCCGAAAGGGAAGGGCATACCCATTTTCTACGAGATTGAGAACCCAAAGATCTGATGTAACCGATTCCCAATCCCGTAGAAAATGAGTAAGCCGACCCCCTACCGGACCTGCATGATCCGGAATGGCGGATCTAGGGCTGCTTTGCTGCTGCAGGTGGGGGGTGGGTATTAGAGGAGGAAGTTGAGGAGGAAGAGACTTGACGTCCACGTCCACGACCCTTCTGTCTACCTCTATAAGACTTGTACAGAGGGTTCTGTTGCTGCTGCTGTTGCTGGCCTTGCCTGAAAGGACGAAAGGAAGATCTGCCAAAGCCTCTGAACTTTCTGGTGGCTGTACCCTTCGCTTGCAAACCCAAAGATCTAGCCGTCGCTCGACTATCTTTGAACCTCTCCAGAGCTGTATCTGCTTTTTTTCCAAAGAGACCAACCCCGTCAAAAGGTAAATCCAAAAGAGTAGCCTGTACATCAGTGGAAAACTCTGAGGACTTTAACCAAGCAGCTCTTCTGGTAGCTACTGAAGAACCCATTATTCTAGCCACAGAGTCTGCAGTGTCCATGCCACTCTGAATAACTTGACGGGCTGCAGCCTGAGTGTACAAAACAACTTCATTAAAGTTTTTCCTGTCTTCTTCTGGAAGTTTAGCAGATAATTGTTTGACTGAGTCCATTAAGGCATGCACATATCTGCCAAGCAAACAAGTAGCATTTGTTGATTTTAATGCCATGCTACCTGAGGAGAAGACCTTCTTAGCGGCCTGATCCAACTTTTTTGAGTCTTTATCCCCAGGAACTTGAGGAAAGGAGCCAGCCGATCTATTCGCACAAGCAGCCTGAACTACCAGACTCTCCGGCGAAGGGTGAGATGACAAGAACTCAGGATCTCCAGGAGCCACCCTATAACGTCTCGCCACCGATCTAGATACTGCAGGGGCAGACAAAGGCTTTTTCCAAACTTCTAGAATTGGTTCGGTCAGAGCCTCAGTAAAGGGTAGAGTAGGCTCAATGATAGAAGAAGGCGAATGCAAGACTTCTGTGAGGATAGTGTGGAGAAGTGTGGCTCACTGGTTAGAGGAGGCAGACCTGGAAGCAGAGGTCAGCCCGGGACCAGGGTTCAATTCCCGGCTCGGCGGGGTCTTGAGTCCTAAAAATGTCCATGGACTCGACAATTCTCGCTCCGGTGCCTACTCGATTCACGGGTTCACACTCTGCGACTCTGGGCAATAGCTTGCTTAATCTCCACAACGGCCCCTCGCGGTGGGATGCCTGGCTTTCACCTTGCGGATACCCTGCTGGGGTTATCTCACAGGGGAATACCAGGACGGGTTCCCTAAGCAAGCGCTTAGAAACCGCTCGGTGATTTGCGCTATATAAATTCCTGTACATTTACATTTACATTTACATATATTAGGTTTGAACTCAACTGTTGGCAAAGTTAAGTTCAGCAAATCAGCAGCTTTCCGAATTACTATATGGTATGGTACCACATCCTTGGAGGGTGCATCTGAAACCACAGGTAACCCCCATTCAGGAGAAAGTTCAAGACTGCTAGCAGAAAGAAGATCCTCAAAACAATCATCATGTTCCTGAAGTTCACCTTCCTCCACTTCAGGTTCCATATACTCCTTCTCCTCCAGTAGACGCTGGGTTCTACGTCTCGACCACTCCATATGGATCGACGTCGATGGATCCGGCAACGACTCGGATGGAGTCGGAGCCGGCGTCGATCGAGGAGCTGGAACAACAGAGGGTTGAGCAACAGGAACCGGCGTCGAGCCTCGATCCGAATTCCGAGGTCACTCCGGAGTCGGCGAAGCTGTGCGCGGAGTCGATGACCTCGGCGTCGTCTAACCGATCCAAGGATATGGAGTCGGCATGAAAGGTAGAAAAGGCGCCGGTGCATAAGTTTGGGGAACACCCAAGTTGAAAGACAAAGGACACATAGGACCCGCAGGTGCTCCAGTGGGGTACATTGCCCTCGCATACACTCCATACATAGCATTAAGGAAATGCGATGGATCTTGACCAGGACCAGGAAAAGAAGGGTAAGAACCCATAGGATTAGAAGGAGGCTGTACTGGATTCGGCTCTCCTTGATCCTTTTGATTTTCCGGTTCATCCTCTGGAATCGGAGATTGAGGAACCTCCACGACGTCCTCATGCTCCGAAGAGTGACCTGAAGCCGGATTCGGATCCAGTTCCGGCTCCGGTGTATGCTCTCGAGATCGTACCGGAGTGGTACCACCAGCAGGAGACGGAGACAAAAAGTCCTTGTGATGTTTCCGAGAAGATTTCTTCTTAGAGTCCGAAGACCTCGAATGATGGCGAGAACTATGCTTCTTCCTCTTATGTCTTTTCTTCGAGGAACCCGAAGCATGTCCAGAAGCAGACTTCGACGCCGACTCCGATCTGGCCCTCGACCTCGATGACTTCGATCGCGACCTCGATCTTGACTTCGGTCTCGACTTGGAGTGTCTTGATCTTGATCTCAAAGATCTATCAGCTTCTTTACTCTTAATTTTGGCCAATAAGAGTTTCGCTTCTCGTTCACGTAGAGCCTTCGGATTCATTTTTGAACAGGATCGACAGCCCTTGACGTCGTGATCCGATCCCAAACACCATAAACAATCCTCGTGTGGATCAGTAATTAACATCATCCTGGCACACGAGCCGCACTGCTTGAATCCTGTTTTCTTCGACGACATCCTCGACGAAGAACAGAAACAGTAACAGACAAAAAGAAACAAAGTTTCTATCTGTAACTACGGAAGATCCCTGAAACCGTTAGCGTCGACGACACGGAAAAAAGGGAACTGATGTCATCACGCCGACGTAGGCCTAATAAGGGGTCGGTGACGTCAGACGGAGTCGCGCGCGATGCCGCGTTCCTATGACGTCGTCCATGCCGGCGTGCTACAAAGAAAAATTCCGAACGTTGCTGACGCAAGGGGGATATTCACAAGGTGAGGAATCCACAAGGCAGATGTATCTATCAGAAATGCTAGGTCTCTCCTCACATGTCCTTGCTGTGACCAGGTCACAGGCCAAGAAATGCCCAGCTGAACTAGTGCTGGATCCTGGAAGAATGGACCAGACACTAACCAAGAGAAAGAGCAGTAGGGGTAAGGCTGAGCCTTCCCCCCTGCTTCAGGTTGAGGATCAGCCCTCTCAGGAGGCTGACCCCAAGACCCCAGAAGGAACTGTCCTAGAAGAGCTTGAACCTGAACAGGTTGAGTTTCTTGGGACAGGGGGACCTTCCAGGGCAGTCTTGAGGCAGGCCCAATTAGACTGTTCCTCTCTTGAACCCCTCAGACAGCAGGGTGCTGCTGAGGCTGCAGGGAATGCTACAGGTGACCATAAGGTATATTGGGAAGATGGACTCCTATACTCTGAGGCAAGAGACCCCAAGCCTGGTGCTACCAGGAGGCTGGTCATCCCCTTGTCTCTTAGAGGTTTCCTTCTCACCTTAGCCCATGAGATTCCACTTGCAGGTCACTTACGCCAGAACAAAACTTGGACAGGCTTGCCCCACACTTTCACTGGCCTCATATGTCTGAAGACACTAAAGAGTTTTGTCGCTCATGTGTCACCTGCCAAGCCAGTGGCAAATCAGGTGGTACCACAAAGGCCCCCCTTATACCACTACCTGTGGTGGGGGTTCCCTTTGAAAGAGTGGGGATTGACATTGTTGGACCAATGGACCCCCCAACAGCATCTGGGCACAGATTTATACTGGTGGTAGTGGATCATGCCACCAGGTATCCAGAAGCTATTCCCCTTAGGACCACTACAGCTCCTGTTGTGGCCAGGGCCCTGCTTGGAGTTTTCTCCAGAGTGGGGTTTCCTAAGGAGGTTGTCTCTGACAGAGGTGCAAACTTCATGTCAGGATACTTGACTGCAATGTGGAAGGAGTGTGGTGTAAATTACAAATTTACCACACCCTATCACCCACAGTGCAATGGGCTTGTTGAGAGATTCAACAAGACCCTCAAAGGGATGATAAAAGGGTTACCTGAAAAGCTTAGGCAAAGATGGGACATCCTTTTACCCTGCCTTCTGTTTGCTTACAGAGAGGTCCCACAGAAGGGGGTTGGTTACAGCCCTTTTGAGCTTTTGTTTGGACATCCTGTAAGAGGACCCCTATGTCTGGTGAAGGAAGGATGGGAGTTACCTCTCAAAAAGCCTAAACTTGACATAGTGGACTATGTACTTGGTCTCCGCTCCAGGATGGCAGACTACATGGAGAAGGCATCTAAAAACCTTGAGGCCAGCCAAGAACTTCAAAAAGCTTGGCATGACCAAAAGGCTGTCCTAACTGTTTATCATGCAGGACAGAAGGTGTGGGTGTTGGAGCCATTGGCCCCAGCAGCTCTCCAGGACAAATGGTCTGGACCCCATACCATCATTGAACAAAAGGGAGAAGTCACCTACTTGGTGGACATGGGAACTCCCAGGAGCCCTCACAGAGTACTTCATGTGAATAGGCTCAAAGCATTTGTTGACAGGGAGGACATGGGCTTGCTCATGGCCACAGATGAGGGGCAGGAGGAAGAGAGTGACCCTCTCCCAGACCTGCTCACTCAGAACCCTGATGATGGGTCAGTAGATGGTGTAGTCTTTTCTGACAGCCTGTCTGAGCATCAACAAAAGGATTGCAAACAGGTCCTTCAATCCTTTAGACAAATGTTTTCTCTGACCCCCAGTCAGACAAACTGGTGCACACATGAGGTGGACACTGGAGACAGTCTGCCTATAAAGAGTAAAATCTACAGGCAACCTGACCACGTCAGAGACTGCATAAAGAAAGAAGTACAAAAGATGTTGGAGTTGGGAGTCATTGAACCCTCAGAGAGCCCTTGGGCTAGTCCTGTAGTTCTAGTGCCTAAACCTCACACCCAGGATGGTAAGAGAGAGATGAGGTTTTGTGTAGACTACAGGGGTCTCAATGCTGTCACTAAGACAGATGCCCATCCATACCCAGGGCAGATGAACTGATAGACAAGTTGGCTTCTGCAACTTTCTTAAGTACATTTGACCTAACAGCTGGTTATTGGCAGATCAGGTTAGCTGAGGATGCCAAGGCCAAGACAGCATTTTCTACCCCAGGAGGTCATTACCAATTTGTGGTGATGCCCCTTGGTTTGAAAAATGCACCTGCCACTTTTCAAAGGTTGGTGAATCAAGTTCTCACTGGGTTGGATGACTTCTGTGCAGCATATCTAGATGATATTACTGTCTTTAGCTCCACCTGGGAGGATCACCTGATCCACCTGAGGAAAGTTTTGGAGGCCCTGCAAAAGGCAGGCCTCACTATCAAGGCAACTAAGTGCCAGATAGGGCAGAGTCAGGTTGTGTACCTGGGCCACCTTGTGGGTGGAGGCCAGGTTCAACCATTGGAGAGCAAGATACAGGCCATAAAGGACTGGGCTCCTCCAACCACCCAGACACAGGTCAGAGCTTTCTTGGGCCTGTCTGGTTACTATAGGAAGTTTGTAAAAAATTATGGGTCCATTGTGACATCACTTAATGACTTGACAAGCAAGAAAATGCCAAAGAAAGTTCAGTGGACAGTTAGCTGTCAGAAGGCATTCGATGACCTAAAGCAGGCCATGTGCAATGCACCTATTCTCAAGAGTCCTGACTACTCCAAAACCTTCATTGTCCAAACAGATGCATCTGAGTTGGGTGTGGGAGCTGTTCTTTCTCAACTGAATATTGATGGGCATGACCAGCCCATTGCTTTTATACGCAGAAGGCTGACCCCTAGAGAGAAACGTTGGTCAGCTATAGAGAGGGAGGCCTTTGCTGTGGTTTGGGCCCTGAAGAAGTTGAGGCCCTACTTGTTTGGAACTCACTTCAAGATTCAGACCGACCATAAGCCCCTCTTATGGCTAAATCAGATGAAGGGTGAAAAGCCCAAACTTCTTAGGTGGTCCATTGCCCTACAGGGGATGGACTTTACAGTGGAGCACAGACCAGGGACTGACCATGGCAATGCAGATGGTCTCTCCAGGTATTTCCACTTAGAACAGGAAGACTCACCTGGTCAAGGTTAGTTTAATGTCCCTAAGTTTGGGGGGTTATGTAGGAGAGTGGGGTCTGCAATCCTATGGTCACCCCAGATTTTTGCTTTTTGCTTCACTGGTTTACGACTTTCCCTGGCTGTGGGCCTGCTAATCAGACCCACAGCCTAGCTGTTCTCGCTCTAAATTGACAACCATGTACCTTAGGTGCATTTACCAATTGGTACTGGGCCACCTTATCAGTCCCTGTACAGTGTACCATAGGTACCCAGGGCATAGGTGCTTCCAGGGCCTACCAGGGGCTGAAGCATGTATTATGCCACCCCTGGCTGGCCATCTAAACAGACACAACTGGCTGCACGACAGCTGGGACAAGGTGGTGTAATCACCCTTTGCTTTAGATATAGTTACCTATATCTAAACCTAAAATGGACACATATATTCCTATCAGTCACTCCTATGGAAGGCCTTATCAATCCTGAAGGCAGAGTGCTTGGAATTATGTTAGATGGTGCTCTGGCATGAGCTGAGCCTGTTTGCAGCTTGCGGAACCAAGTCCTAATAGCTGTTCCATGATAACGCTATACCATATACTCTTAATTGCATTATCAACCTCGCGGTTAAATGCTAACTCTGGTATAACATTATCAAAACATGTCGAGTAAGGTGTCATACGAATTGGAATACTACCCCCTCGCCAATTCTGGCGACGGGGGTAGCATTCCACCCTTCTAGAGGGACACAACATGTATGTAACTGAGAACCCCGGTTAAAGTTAACTCGAGCCTTGGCATCACAAAATGGATGCTGCCACCACAGACACAAGTCTGACCTCCTGCTGCTGGGAGTCCTTCCAGCGAGGGCGGCTTGGACAAAGGGTTTCCTGCCTTGGGGGGTGCTAGCACCACCCCAGACAGGATTTTGTGTATTGGGTAGGGTAGGTTTGAAAGGAATGAGACATGCCTGGGGCACACAAGGTGCCCTGTGCATACACCGGTTCAAACCAGTTGCTGGGGCGCCCCAGCTCTGGCGGGAAACCGGACAAAGGATAGGGGGTGTAACCACCCCCCTTCCTGGTCCCACCCAGGGGAGGGACCTAGTCAGTAGTGCAGCCCCCTTTAGCAGGATAAAGGTAGGAGCCAGTCCCATTCCAAATTAGATTATCCTGAACTATTCAACAAGAAGAAACTCTGGCCTGCGACGTTCTGCTCCACAGAAGACTGAAGAATCTCCCTTGTGGGCAAGGAGTGCCCACCCTGCAACTGCAGGCACCATCAAGCGTCCAGCGGCTTCACTTTGTTGTCTTCCCTCGAGGATCCAGACTTCAGAGCCCGACGAGACCCGGATTCCCAGACCTCTACGACCTCAACTCATATCTGCAGCAAAGCGGAGACCCGTGGGTGCGACGAGACACGTGGGACCGGCCATCTTGAACGAACCTGCACTTCGCTTCCAGCACGACTCCCGAGGTAAACTCGACCAAGTGCTTTGGGGACTGAGAAGCCCCAGCCCCGAGCAGCTCCTGCACCGAAGATCAGCCCTCCAGCATCCACGAGATCTGCGTGGGGACCTTCTGCTTGTCTGCTGCTCGACGCGTTGTCTGGTCACTTGCCGGCTGGCTAGTGGCCTCCTAGACGACGAACCTTTGAATCTTTACTGCGGGTCTGGTTGCTCCAGACTGGCCCTTGCTCCCTTCCAAACGAGGGGCATCCCGGACTCGCCTAGTCCGCACCAGACGCTTTCTCCACTCACCGCGTGGGTTGCCTTTGCCAAGGCCTGTTGACGCCGATTCCGGATCCAACACCGGCAACAGGGAGAGCCTGCATGGGACAGCTCGTGCCTCCATCCTGGTCGTCGAAGACACCTCCTGGTCCACGTGGCTGCAGAGTCAAGCGTCCACTCTTCACCTGATCGCGACGTAGACATCTGGTTCCTTCCTGGTTCCACTCCAGTCACTGGCTAGTGACTGTGAACATTGTCCCCTCTGCTTTCAGGTCTCCTTCTTCACCAATCCACCCTTGGATTGCACCGGACATCTTCCTCCTGGTCGCCTGCAGCATCTTTTCTTTCAGGCTCCATAGACTTCAACGCGAGAACCCGACGCACTTTGACACCTGTGCACCCGCAGTCCGTGGGTGAGGTAACAAGAGCATTTCGGGGCTCAAGGGTAGTATAACTGTCCTAGTGTCCAGTTCCACAGTCGTTTTAGTCCTATCTAGTCAGGATTGTCCGTACTCACCTTTAACTCGAACTGTACTGTCCATAGACGTTGTTACGCATCTCGCGTGTGAGTTCACACTCTGCACACGCGTCCCGTGGGCCTCCTATTACTTACCTAAGGTGAAGATAGCGTAGTCCTAGCGAACCTCCAGCCTCTGGACAGCTCCATCTCTTATCGACTCTCACATTCCACTTACTTAGTATATGGTTTGTCGTGCCTCTAAGGCACCATTGTAATTTTGTGCAACTTGTCGTATTTTTCGTAAGAGATGGTCAGGTGCTTAGCCCTCTGACCTCATAAAGAGTTCAGAGGTGTTGTTATTAATAAATATACTGTTTATTTTCATAACAACCTGTGTGGTGTCCTTTCATCTGGTATTCAAGGGGTTATATTGTGGTAAAACAGCTGGCTTCACATGCCAAAAGAGTTTAGCCTAAGACTGCTTTGTCCATGCTACCATTAGGATAGCTGGTCTATAAGGTTGACTTAAAACCAATCACCATAAGGGTTGTTTGGACTGATACAAGGTGATCACTAGAACTAGTGAGCATCATATATCAGGCCAACTTCTCACAGCCCGTGTCTGACTTTTCGCTAGCATTTCCGGGAGCGTGCGTTCCCCCTTCTTCCTGAGACCCGCCATCCAATCACTCACGCCCGGCCCGGCCCTGAGCATGAAATCCGGGGACGCTGAGAGTTATGGCGTGGAAGCGCAGACCCAAGCGTGGTCGTGGTGGCGTCGCTGTAGGCCACAGTGTCCCTCTGTCGGGCGGGTCTGGCGTTGTTAGCCCCTGGGACAGGAGGCAGACGACTCCGGCGCGGGGCCGCCGGCTCGGGGGCTATGGAGAGACCGCTATGAAAGTTGGGCTGCAGTCCGACAGGCTGGCAAGAGGCAGGTGGATCGTGCGACAATGCGGAGGTCGGCGCGTGTGTGCTAAGGCCCCCTCGCTCTTGGCCCTCCACAGTCCCACTCAGCCGCTGTTTCTGCAAGCGGAATGCGACCCCAGACCACCGCTGATAGTGCCGCACAGGGTGTGCAGGCCCGACTGGGCCAAACGCCGGGAGCTCGATTATGCCCCCCGGGCCTCTCGCTCCCACTGACACCTAGGCAGGCTCCTCACCTTGCAGGGAGCCTCCGCGATCGTTGCGTAGCTGGCGCCGCCTGAAACCCGCCGCGGGGCCCTTCTTGGTGACGCGCTGTGACAGTGGGTGCCTTCTGCAGCGTCCGACTAGGCCCAAGCCGGGGCCTCCAGTAGCGTGTCCCCCGTCGCGGACCAGCACACGCCTTCCCGAGCGTCATGGTGATGAGCGCCTCCACTCAGCAGCGCCCGCTCCCTTCCTGAACTGGAGAGCGGCGGTCTGGGGAAGCGGTCGCAGGCCCGCAGCAGGCAGGCGTCCAATGAGCAGAGCGACGCGGTCAGAGGGCTGGTGCAGCCCCCATTACAGGCCGCCGCAAGCCCGTTCGTGCTTCGCTTCCCAGAGTGATCCAGGGACACTCCGAGCAGGTCACAGGTGAGCCCGAGCAAAGCAGGGCGCCCCCACCAGCCTCAGGGGTGCCAGGATGCCGGGGGGATTTAAGGACGATGAAAAGGGGCTTTAACGGGGGTAGAGACGGGGAGCCACCGAGATCTCTGTCTGCTCAGGCCATCTTGGCCACGCCCCCAGTGTTGCAATTTTTGACCTGTGACCTAGTCACAGCAAGGACATGTGCTGATATTCCTAACATCTCTGCAGTCCTATACTCCACTTCAGACCAGACTGAAGATTCTAGGTCATTGCCAAGCAAACATTCTACAGGGAGGTCTGAACTAACAACAACTCTTTTGAGGCCAGTTACCACTCCCCAGGAGAAATTAACAAATGCCATACTATGGGTGGTAGTGATATTGCTTGCATTGGTCACTAGGTAATTGTCACTTAGTATTGCCTGTCCAGGGTCCACAAAGCTGGGTGTCAACATTGTGACACTAGCACACGTGTCCCTGTAGGCCTGAGCCACTTTGTTATTAATTAAAGGAGTCTGTCTGTACTTGCCCTAGTTACTGGGGCTCACAGTAGATGACATAGCCATGTCCACATCACAGACAAGAATAGCTTGAGTTGGTATCCTGACTAGGCCAGAATCAATCTCAGTTCCCAGGGTTAACCCTACTACACCCTTTTGTCTGTTGAGACCCACCACTACTAGCTGTACTAGGGGGAACAGGTGCCTTAGGGGCAATGGTGGCTGGAGCTGCCTCCTTCTTGGTGCATTCACTGGCCCAGTGAGTATTTACCTTACATACTTTGCACCATGGTTTCTTAGGACCTTCTTTCTTTTTTGCAGGTTGGGAACTCCCACCATTAGAATCTTTTTGGGGACCTTGAGAAGACTTCTGGTCTTTTGCTTTCTCCCCACCCTTTTGGTCTTGCTTCTTCTGATCACCACCTTGGTTCTGTATGTAGGACGGTGGATACCTGACTATGGTTACCCCAGATTCTTTAGCTTGTGTTTAGCTGGTTTTCGACTTAGTTGGCCTGGGATCCTGCTAATCAGGGTCCCAGGCTATCTGCTCTCGCTCTGTAAAATGGACTCCATGTACCTTAGGTACATCTCCAATTGAGAATTGGGTCACCTTGTGAGCCCCTGTACAGTGTACTTTAGGTACCCAGGGCAAAGGTGCATCCAAGGCCTACCAGGGGCTGCAGCATGTATTATGCCACCCCTGGCTGGCCACTCAAACTGACACAACTGGCTGATCACTCAGCTGGGGCAAGGTCGTGTAATACCCCTTGCTTAGGTATAGTATTCCTATATCTACCCTTAAATATAGACACACAGTAACCTATAAGTCACGCCTATGGCAGGCCTTAACAATCCTGGAGGTAGAGTGCTTGGTTATGTGTGAGATGGTGCTCTAGCATGAGCTGAGCCTGTCTGCAGCTTTCGGAACCATGTCCTTATAGCTGTTCTATGATATTGCCATACCATATACTCTCAAGTGCATTATGAACCTCGCGGTTAAATGCTAACTTTGGTTTGGCTTTATCCAAACAGGTCGTGTAAGGTGTCACGCTTTGGAATACTACCCCCTCGCCAATTCTGGCGACGGGGGTAGCATTCCACCCTTCTAGAGGGAGAAGACATGTTGTTGCTGACTATCCCGGTTAAAGTTAACCAGAGCCCCAGCGTCACAAAATGGATGCTGCTGCCACAGACACAAGTCTGACCTCCTGCTCCTGGGAGTCCTTCCAGCAAGGGAGGCCTGGACAATAGGATTCCTGCCTGGAGAGGTGCGAGCACCACCCCAGACAGGATTTTGTGTTTTGGGACAGGGAGGGCTGAATAGAATGAGACATGCCTGGGGCACACTAGGTGCTCCATGCATACCCCAGTTCAAACCGGTTGCTGGGGCACTCCAGCCCCAGCTTTGGTGCGAAACTGCACAAAGGAAAGGGGGTGTAACCACCCCCCTTCGTGGTCTCACCCATAGGAGGGACCTAGTGAGTAACCCAGCCCCCTTTAGTAGTATAAAGATAGGAGCTGACCCAGGAGACTTTAGATTAGTCCTGAAATCGAACTAAAGACGAAACTCTGGACCCTTCAACATTCAACTGAAGCTGAAGACTGAAGAATCTCCCTTGTGGCCAAGGAGTGACCACCCTGGGCAACCAGGCACCATCTAGCAACTCAACGGCTTGAACTCGAGCGCAGAGCCTGACAAGACCTCGACTCCCCGACTCCTTTGACCCCACTGCACGACTCCAGCACCGCTAAGCTCTGTGGAAGGCTTCGGAATGCATGGAAGCAGGCAACTTGGAAAGTCTTCAACTTGCTAACAGTGCAGCTCCTGAGGCATCCTCGAAGCTGTGCCCTGGGGACTGAGACAACCCGACCCCGAGCTCCACCTGCACTGAAGACCAGCCCTCCACACTCCACGAGATCTGCGTGGGACCCTTCTGCTTTTGTTCTGCTCGACGCGTTGTCCGGTTGCTGGCCCGTTGACGATGATCCTTGAGAAAATCCATCGCTGGTCTGGTTGCTCCAGACTGGCCCTCGCTTCCCTGAAAAGGTGAAGTACCTCAGACCCTCCTGGTCTCCACCAGAAGCCTTTTGTGTATCCTGCGTGGGTTGCCTTTGCTTAGGCTTTTTGGCTCCAATCTTGAAGTCGACCCCTCCATCTGCGAGAACCTTCGTGGGACAGCTCCTCTCCAGCACCTGGTCGTCCTCGACGCCTCCTGGTCCGCGCGGCTGCGACGACAAGCTTCACATCTGCACCTGATTGCTCCTCGACGACATCTGGTTCCTTCCTGGTTCCACCCGGACACTGGCTAGTGACCTAGACTCTGCCCCCTCTGCTTTCAGGTCCTCTTCATCCTAGATCCACCCTTGGATCCACCCGGACATCTTCCTCCTGGTCGCCTGCAGCATCTTCTTCCGAAGCTCCATAGGAAACGACGAGAAAACCCGACACACTTTGACACCTATGCACTTGCAGCCCGTGGGTGAGGTAAAGCGAGTACTTCGGTGCTCCTGTAGGGGTTTAATATCCTAAAGTCGTGGTTCTTATACCACTTACTTAGTATATGGTTTTACCCGCCCCTAGGGCCTAACTGTAAATTGTGCTAGTTTAAGTATTTCTGACTATAACTTGTTATGTGCTTTTGCCTCTGATCTCATAAAGAGTTCAGAGGAGTGGGTCAGTGAATAAATACATATATATTTTATATATATCTTGTGTGGTGTCCTTTCATTTGATATTCAAGGGGTTACATATGGTAAAACAGCTGGATTTACACGCCCTCAAGAGTCTTAAGCCTAAGACTGTTCTGTCCACGCTACCTTTAGGATAGCTGGTCTATAAGATTGACTTACAACTATCACCATAAGGGTTGTTTGGACTGGTGCAAGGTGCTCACTAGAATAGTGATCATCATATACCAGGCCAACTTCTCACACTGTACCTTCTGCTTCACCCTGGTTCTGACCCATTTGTCTGCCTTCTTTCCCAATTCTTGGGGAGACGTTAGATCAGAGTCAACTAGGTGCTGATGCAATAACTGGTTCTGACAGTTGTTAAGAATTTGTTCTCTCATGATCAAATTATACAATCCCGTATAGTCATTAACCTTACTGCCCAGCAACCAGCCTTCCAGAGCCTTAGTAGCACAATCTACAAAATCAGTCCAGTCCTGAGTCTGTGTCTTCTGGGTATCTCTGAACAGCAACCTGTACTGCTCAGTGGTTAAGCCAAACCCATCTATCAGAGCACTCTTCAGGACATTGTAGTTGTCAGCCTCCTGTTCACTAACTGTCAGGAGCTTATCTCTGCCTTTGCCTTCAAAGGAGAGCCACAAGATTGCTGCCCACAGCTCCTTGGGGACCTTTTGCACTATGCAGGCCCTTTCCAAAGCAGTTATACATCTGTGGATGTCATCCCCAACCTGATAGGGAGGGACAATCTTGTTCAGCTTTCTATGGTCATGAGACCTTTCCCTATCTCTAGGTATTGTGCTGCCACCAGTGGGCTCTAGCCCACACAACCTTTTCTCTCTTTCAAGAGCCAGGGTCTCTTTTGCAAGGGCAATCTCTTGCCTCTTGATCCTAAGCTTGACTTCCTTCATTCTAGCTTTGTGCTCTCTCCTCTGAGGAGAAGTCATCCTCCTCACAGCAGAGACACTGGACCCTACTGAGGAATCAGAATGCTCAGAACCACTGGAGTGGGATCTGTGCCTTCTATTTCCTATGTTAGGCCTACTGGGGTGAGTGGAGGGGGCCTCCCTTGGCCCTCTCCACCTCCAGATAGTCCTAGGTTGCCCAGGGGAGCTTCATCAGCTGCATCCTGGTCATCATCCTCATCAGAGACCAATGGATCATCTCCAGTGGTATATTCCTCTGCTGAAAGATGGCCCCCCTCTCCACTACCAAGGTTACCTGGGTCTGATGCATTCTCTACATCATGAGCCACTAAGATATCTACCAGGTGGTTAAAGGTTGGACTCTGTCCTTGTCTCAACTTTCTGACTGCACACAGGCTTCTCAATTCATGAAAAGTGAATGAGTCATACTTAGAAGGCACCCTCTTGGTTTCTTCTTGAAGAGGTCCACTAGGGCCTGCTTCCAAGGACATTTTCTAGTGAGGTGTGGTATGTGCACCTACCTACACTAAATGGTTTCCTACTAGTACCTCTCTAGGAGTTGTAGTCAGGGTGTGCTAGGCCCTTACCACCTACAACTGCTAAGTTCAGTAGAACTTATGAATTATAAGAACTTGGTTTATATGTACCTACAGGTACCTTAATGTGATCTTTCAAATGATATCTCAAGATTATATGGTTAAAAACAGCAGCAAGCTCTTATCCGATCCCCTGCACACCAATGTGGGAAGTTAGCCTGGCATATGATGTCCACTATTCTAGTTGGTGGTTGTAAAGTCAACCTTATAGACAAGCTATACTAGTGGTAGCATGGACCAACAGGACTTCAGAGAGCATGTAAAGCAAGCTGTTTTACCAATTATAATCCCTTGAATACCAAATGAAAGGACACCTGTTGTATTCTTATTTCAGGTTGTGTTTCTTTAAGAAGCTTGGTCATTGTCGCATGCCACTGCATGCGACATGTTTCCTTTCAACAGAACTCTACATTCCACATGCTAGTGGAACTTACATGTTACTATTATAGAAATCAGTTGTAGCTGTACTCTGTAATCTGTGGATGGATGACCATGCTGCTAATAAATACATTATAACTTTATAATCTTTTCCATGATTATTCAACAAAATATGGCGACGAGGGAAATCACCACTAAGCAGCATGGATTTCAGTGGTGTTGAACTCACTATTTTCTCATTTTGCTGAAATTCTGGTATGTACTTTTCTTCATTATATTATTTTAACAGAAACATCTAGGAAACTTACAGCTTTCATTACACCTCAAGGTTTATTCCAATATGTACGTATGCCGTTTGGGTTAGCATCGGCTGCATCCGTTTTCCAAAGGACAATGTTCCATATTTTCAGAGATTTGGATGGGTACGTCAAATGCTTTCAGGACGACATCCTAGTATTTTCAAAAAATGTGAATGAACACGAATCTCATTTGCAAGAGGTTTGCAGAAGATTAGAATCAAATGGGCTAACACTTAAAGCACATAAGTGTAAATTATTTCAAGAATCTGTGGAGTACTTAGGACACACGTTGTCAGGTGAGGGTGTTGTTCCTAAAAAATCAAATGTAGATGCCATTATTAAGGCTCCTGCTCCAATAAATAAGGATCAGTTGCTATCATTTGCTGGAATGTGCGAATATTACAGTAAATTTGTAGTAAACTTTGCAACTAAGATGGAACCCCTGAGGAAATTATTAAGGCAAGGTGAGGAATTCAAGTGGTCTACTACACAACAACAAGCTTTTGATACCATCAAGAATGATATTATAAGTTCCCCTACCCTTAAGCCTTTCCGCATAAACAAAGAATGTGTAATTACGGTTGATGCGAGTTTGTATGGTTTGGGCAGCGTTTTATCACAGAAAGAGGGTGATAATGAGTGGGTTGTAGCGTTTGCATCCAGAACTCTCAATGAGTGTGAGAGAAAATATGCAGTGATAGAAAGGGAACTTCTTGCCTGTGTTTGGGCGATTGAGCACTTCAGATTGTATGTCTGGGGTTCTAAGTTTGTCCTTAGGACAGATCACAAACCACTGGTCAACATTTTATCAGTTGGTGGTGGATGGAACTCAACAGCCAGGATAGCCAGGCTTTCCTCTAGACTACAAGAATACAATTTTGTCACTTGCTATGTACCTGGGAAGAAGAATGTTATGGCTGACTGTCTATCGCGTTTACCGTGTCAACAAGATGTAGTGGGCACTTTACATGAAGGAGATTTTGTGGTTACAATTCAGGATGTTTTACAAGATTCTTTTCAGGATATTTCTGAATCGTTGTGGTTGGAGTGTGTACAGAAGGATGATAAATGGGAGGAACTCAAAAATTATATCAATGGGGGTTGGCCTAGCAAAGACAAAATTAGAGCAGAACTTTTGCCTTTCTATAATGTGGAAGAAGAATTGGAACTAGAGTCTGGTTTTATTTTTAAGTCAGGCAAGTGTGTCCCTCCAGAAGGTATGCAGGATGTTATACTCAAGGTGGCACACAGGACCCATCCAGGAATCTCATCTATGAAAAGACTAGTTAGATCGTATTTTTGGTGGCCTGGAATTGACCGATTCATTGACAAGATTGTCAGAGAATGTCAGGATTGTGCATCCAGTGATAGGATGATGAAAACCATTACTCCACCCCTCAAGATAGTTAAGTGGCCATTAGAACCCTGGGAAAAAGTTGCATTTGATATTTCTGGGCCTTTTCACATGTTACCAGAATCTTCAAAGTATGCTTTGGTCATGATAGACTACCATTCTAAGTGGCCGGAGGTTAAATTTGTACCCAAAGCTTCCACAGAAGCTGTAATTGGTTTTTTCAAGGACATTTTTACTAGAGAAGGTTGTCCATCAGTAATGGTGTCTGATAATGGGGTGCAATTGACCTCTGTAGATATGTCCACTTTTCTTAAAAAATGTAATATTGTCCACAGATTGACATCTTTGTACGAACCACACGAAAATGGGCAAGTAGAGAGGTTTAATCGAGTGTTAAAAAATTTCATTGTGGAGTCTGTCAAATTTGGAAGAAATTGGGTAAGTGCTTTACGAGAAAGGTTGTGGACGTATCGTATCACACCCCACTCTACCACAGAGGTGAGTCCTTTTAAACTGTTTAAAGGTCGAAATCCAGCTTCCACTGTTCTACCTTGGTGGTTAAAAGAAAAGTATAGCAAGGGTACTTTGGATGATAAGGAAAATATTGTTGAAGTGGCTAAACGTGTGGAATGTAAACAGTTAAGAACCAAATCATGGTATGATAAGAAATGGAATACCAAACGTTTAATTTTTCAAGAGGGTGAATGGGTCAGAATTCTTAAACCTGGTCTTTTGCCCAAAGGATCCAGTAAATTTACCGATCCAATCAAAATTAAAAAAGTGTTTACCAACAGTGTCATGACCCAAGACGGTAGGATTTGGAATATGTGTAGGTTAGCCAAAAGTACTAAACCTTATAATGTTTCCAATAGTTTGGCTGATAAACATGTTGATACTGACACAGATGACTCTATAGCTCATAGGGTCAAGGGTGGAAAACGGATCGTCAACTTACCTAAGAGATTTTCTGACTGAATGTAATTCTATATTTTTTATTTTACTTTAATTGTTATTCAACATTGTACATATTTGTTCTTCTCTTTTTCCTTTTGTTTTGAAAAGGGAAGATGTTGTATTCTTATTTCAGGTTGTGTTTCTTTAAGAAGCTTGGTCATTGTCGCATGCCACTGCATGCGACATGTTTCCTTTCAACAGAACTCTACATTCCACATGCTAGTGGAACTTACATGTTACTATTATAGAAATCAGTTGTAGCTGTACTCTGTAACCTGTGGATGGATGACCATGCTGCTAATAAATACATTATAACTTTATAATCTTTTCCATGATTATTCAACAACACCACACAAGGTATCTATCAAATATATATGTATTTATTTCTAACACAACCCCTCTGAGCTCTTTATGAGGTCAGAGGTCAAAGTACTTCACAAGTTACTCAATTAGCATACGATAAGTTGCACAAATAAAGTTATGCCCTATGGGCCTCACAAACCATATACTAAAGAAGTGTTATAAGAACCATGTGAGAGTTATACAGCAGGCCTAGGGCCTGTAGAATCGCTGGGGATACACTAAACAACCAAAGGTTAGGAAGTAGGAGACCCACGGGAGACGCGTGCAGTGTCTAAACACAGTTCGCGAGTTACCATTGACTTATAATGGGAAACGAAGAAGTTACAAAGTTACTGTTTAAGGACACTTCCGGATGGACTAGGATGAAACCCTTTTAAACTAGGACACTTCGAGAGTCAAGACCCACGGGAGCACCAGAGTACTCGTGTTACCTCACCCAGGGAAGCCGGGTGCATAGGTGCCTTTTGTTGTCGGGTTTCGTCGACGTTTTCTATGGAGATCTGGAAAGAAGTGCTGCAGGCGACCAGAGGAAAAGTGAAAGTGTCCGGGTGGATCCAAGGGTGGATCGGTAATGTGAAGAACCTGAAAGCAGAGGTTTCCAGATCCAGTCTGACGCCTGGGGATATTCTAAGGTAAGGAATCTATCACTAACGTGTCTCTTTCAGATATACATGTCTGTTCCCTCTAGAAGGGTGGAATGCTACCCCTGCCGCCAGAATTGGCGGGGGAGGGTGTTGGAGTATTCCAAAGTGTTTGACACCTTACACGACATGTTTTGATAAAGCCAAACCAAAGTTAGGATTAACCGCAAAGATTATAATGCACTTAAGAGTATATAGTATGGCTATATCATAGAACAGCTATAAGGAGATGGTTCCGAAAGCTGCAGAGGGGCTCAGCTCATGCTAGGGCACCCTCTCACATAAAACCAAGCACTCTGCCTCCAGGGTTGTTAAGGCCTGCCATAGGAGTGACTTATAGGTTAGTATGTGTCTATATACAAGGTAGATATAGATATACTATATCTAAGTAAGGGGTGATTACACCACCTTACCCAAGCTGAGTGATCGGCCTAGGGTGTCAGTTTGGATGGCCAGCCAGGGGTGGCATAATACATGCTGCAGCCCCTGGTAGGCCTTGAATGCACCTATGAAAATGAAATGAAAAAAATAATTTGGTAAAGCGCACTGCGGCCAAGCGGCTTCCTGGCGCTGGGGACCTGATCAGAGCTCGCAGAGGGAACCCAGGGAGACTAGGAGGGGAATGCCTGAGAAAAAAGGAAGGTTTTGAGGGCTTTGCGGAAGTGAGTGTAGATGGGGATGGAACGAATGGAGAGTGGAAGACTGTTCCAGAACTGGGGGGCCAGGACTGAAAACCGGGTGCCCCCCATTCTGGATTTACGGAAGCGGGGGATGTGCAGAAGAGAGAGGGAAGAGGAACGAAGAGTGCGGCTGGGGACATGAGAGGAGATGAGAGAAGTGATGAACAGGGGAGCAGAGCAGGAGTGAGCCCGAAAGGCTAGACAGGCCAGTTTAAAGAAAGATCTGAAACGGACAGGAAGCCAAACAAGGGACTTGATAACAGGGGTGATGTGAGAGGATTTAGGGAGGGAGAGGATGAGGCGGGCAGCTTGGTTTTGAATGGCCTGGAGTCGGTGGGTTTGCCCACGTACAGGCCATTCCCATAGTCGAGGCGGGAGGTGACAAGGGCCATGACTATGGTTTTAAGTGCGTCGGTGGAAAAAAAACGCGAAATTTTCCGGATAAGACGGAGGGACAAAAAACAAGAAGACACGATGGAACTGATCTGGCTGTGCATGGATAAGTCATGACTGACTTTGATACCAAGGGTACGATCGGAGGAAGCGGGCAAGGGAGGGGGACCAAAAGAAAGGGGCCAATGTGCAGGAGACCAAGGGTTGGAGGGACCACCAGTGAGGACAAGTTCCGTCTTGTCTGGATTGAGCTTCAAATGGTTAGCGCTCATCCACTCAGAAATAAAAACTAAGGTGGAACAAAACTTAGGGAGAGAATCAGGGGTAGAAGAAAGGTCAAAAACGAGCTGGAGGTCATCTGCGTAATTGTACACAGAGACCCCCAGCTCAAGAAGGGAAGTGATGAGGGGATAGATATAAAGATTGAAAAGAAGGGGGGAAAGAGAGGAACCTTGGGGAACGCCACAGGTGATCGGGCGGAGAGGGGCAGAGAAGCCGGAGAGGTGAACCGCCTGGGACCTGTCCCGAAGGAAGGACGCGAGCCAAGAAAAGGCCGTGCCCCGAATGCCCGCTGCGCTGACACGGTCGAGAAGGATGGAGTGGTCAACCGTGTCAAATGGCCTGGGTACCTATGGTACACTATACAGGGACTCACAAAGGTGACCCAATACCCAATCTGGTATGTACCTAAAGTACATGGTATCAATTTAGAGAGAGAACAGCTGGGCTGTGGGTCTGATTATCAGGCCCACAGCCACATTAAAGTTGAAAAACCAGAGAATCACAGCAAAAAGTGGGGGAGACCATAGGAAGCAGACCCTACTCTCCTACAACCGTGGCCGGAGCCAGCGGCACAGAATCCTGCGGCGCCGGAGTTAAATCGGCCGGCGGCGTCGACAGAATCCTAACGCAGGACCGCAGGGCCCGAGGGCGCTCCGGCGGCAGCCCGAGGCCAAAACAGGCGGTCCATGGTAGCAAGAAACTCTTGCACCTGTGCGGGAGTCGCCAACATACCCGGATAAGGTGGGTAGGCCGTGGGACTCCCAGGTTCCGAAGGAGGCTCAGTGGCATAACCCCTGTCCCCCTCGTCCGCATCCGGGGACTGACGGGTGGACATCAGAGAGCGACAACGTTTCTATGTCTTCTTTTTGTATCATCTCTTACCCGAATCAGAGGATGAAGACTTGGAGGACGAGTGTCCCGCAAGCGTTCTCTGTAACCACCCCTGAACCGAGAACTGTGCTGGGAAGAGTGCCGGACCTCCAGCAGCTTCCGGCGCCGCTCCCTCAAGGCCTTCGGGGCCATGGCCCGACAGTCTGAACAGGACCGGGAGTCGTGATTGGTCTCCAGGCAGTAGAGGCAGACTTTGTGGTGGTCCGCCACTGACATTTGCGATGGCTGGCCCCACAAGACTTAAAACCAGGCATCCCTACATGCATCAGAGTATATTCAAACTTATAAGAAACAAAAAGTCTCAAAAGAATAGTCAAAAAGTGAATAAGTTACGTGCTCTAACCGTATCTGCGCTTACTGGCGCAGAAAAAGAAAGAACCGACGTCAGCGCGCATGGGTGGTGCCTAAGTAGCCTCCGTGACGTCATCTCAGCACTTACGACGCCAGCGACAGAAGCGGAGCCGCACGACGCCACCTACTGACGCGCAGAAGTACTGCTAGCAAAAACTTTCCGGATCCAGTCTGACACCTGGGGATATTCTAAGGTAAGGAATCCATCACTAACTTGTCTCTTTCAGATAAATGGTACCATAGGTACCCAGGACACTGTGACCAGAGAAGGCCCCTTAGGGCTGCAACACTTATTGTGCCACCCTTAGAGGCCTGTGCCCTGACACACACACACACACACACTGCCTTTGCAGGCTGGGTCTCTTGGTGCAGAACAAAACAAAGAGTTGACATCACAAAAGACTGCCCTGGCAGACATCTGTCACCCCTCTAGCTGGGTGCCCTATGCCAGTGGTGAGGGTACAGGTACATGAGCCCTGTACCCCTAGAGTACCCAGGTCCATTCCTGGGCACTGTAAGTGCAGTGCTGCCATTAAGAGTATATGGTGCTGGGAGGTTGTCATTACGAACTCCACACAGCACCATAATGGCTACACTGAAGACTGAGAAGTTTGGTATCAAACTTCTCAGCACATTAAACCCACACTGATGCCAGTGTGGGATTTAATGTAAAATGAACAACAGAGGGCATCTTAGAGATGCCCCCTGAAACTCGAACAACCCCCAGTGGCCTGACTGAGTGGCTGCCTAGGCTGCCACCACCAGACATGTTTCTGGACCCCTGGGTCGAGAGCTTTCTGCTCTCGGGGGCCTGAAACAATGCACATCCTGGGATGAGGTGCTAAGCCTCCTTCCCCAGGATGGGCAGGGTTCACGAAGGAGAAGCTTCAAAGGCATACCGCCTTTGTGAGCCTTTCCAGACCACTTGCTGTACTCAGCAACTGGTCCCCACTGGTTCTATCTCCCACTTTGGGCAGGAGACCCGGCGGGAAAAATAAAGTGAAGAAGAGAGGTGTGCCCACCTCTGCCAACTCCACCCCTAAGGTGGGGGAGGCAAGGTGAAGCACAACCTTGAGTCCCTGCCATCTTGAGGATGGGGGGACCAAGCCAACCCGGGACAGGCTCCTGCCCCCCTCCCACTGGAGAGTGGCAGAATAGAGGGTGTACCCACCCCAGGGAAGGGACCCATTTGTACCTGCACTTTACCTACCTGCAACGCTCCTAAATTTAGTATTTAGGGGCACCCTGAACATTCCTTCCTCAGAGCCAGCAACCACAAGAAAAGAAGGACGAGAAGCCGTGCAGAGCTTACAAGACGATAACCCCCACTGACTTGGCCCCTGCCCTACAGACCTGTCTCCCCTCGAACCTGCTCCTGTGAAACCCCAGCGTGTCCAGTGACCAGCAACCTAAAAAACCCCGGAGGACCTGCCCGACATTCACTTTCCAAGCTGTTTCTCCTGTGAACACCGGACATGTTTAAACTGCAGCTTTTGGTGCCAGCCAGAAACCGCAAATCCAGCCAACTCTGCACCCACCGTGCCCGTGCCGTGTTTGAGTGAACAAACACCACTAAGAGGTCCCCCCTGGCGATCCTGCCCCAAGATCCGGCAACCCCTGACCTGCCTCAAGCCTCCAGACGATGCCTGCAGCCTCAATCCAGAGGACCCCGCCTACCGCAACCAGAGCAGGTAAGAAAGTCTGACGTCCAAAGGCACCCCTGCACCCGACGCCCCATGGCCTTGTGTGCCCAACCGAGCGGTGCCTAACCATCTCTCAACATCCCAACTTCGCCTCGAAGTGGTGGTCACTCCTGGAAAATCCTCGTCCCGGAGCCTGCAGTGTTTCTTTGTCCCGGAAAATCTCTATTGAAATCAACAGGGAACCCGACCTCAAAACAGCACCCTGCACCCGAATGCCGCTGAGGGTGCCCCTTTTATGCTAACTCGATCGCCAACTTGCCCTGAGCCTAACCCTAGGAGCTTTGCTCCCACAACCCTGTGGCCTGCTTGCCAGCCGCCACCAACCGGAGCCTCTCTATCATCCATAGGATAACATTGTATTGAATGTATTGTATTGTATTGATGATTTGTAAAGCGCGTTGGCTACCCAGGGGCGTTCCAGCGCTGTAAAAAAGAGTGAGTTGGGCTGGAGAGACTGGAGTAAGAGAAGCTGAGTGAAGAGTTAGATTGGAATTTCACTGAAGAGCCAAGTTTTTAATAATTTATGGAAGGTGAGAAGGTTAGGTTCTGATCTGATAGGGAGGGGAAGGGTGTTCCAGATCTTAGCCAGGTTGTAAGAAAGCGAGCGGCCTCCACACCTGGCCTTCCTAATGCGTGGTACTGAGGCGAGGTGGGAGGTCGCAGATCTGAGTAGGCGGGAGGGTAGATAGGCTTTCACCAGGGGGGAGTTAATAGAGGGGCCTGTACCCCAGTAGGATCGGTGTGCGATGCACATGCTCTTAACATTGGGTCTCAACACTCTGCAACCGGCCGCCCGAGTGCAGCTGACCAATTACTTAACTTGAAACCGATAACTAATTTTTCCTCATAGGATAACATTGACACTTTTTCCTCCCAAAAAGTTTCCAAGTGTCGACTTTTGAAAACTACAAATATTCCTTAAAAATCAGCCGAATAACCAAAAAGCATTTTCTCAACAGTTTTCAGGATATGTCCCAGTGCTGAATCTAGGTATCCAGCACTGAGTAAGAAAAAGTATTGATAACCTAACTTACCTGCTAAGTGAATTTCCCCCCATAGGATAATATGTTTGATTCTATGTGAAAAAGTTTCTAAGTGTCAACTTTTGAAATGCAACAATATTCTTTAAAAATTGTACCTTTAACCAAAACGCATTTACTCACCTGTTTTCAGGAAATGTCCTAGGGCTGAATCTAGGACCCAGTCCTGTGTTAGCAAAAGTAATCTTATAAGTAATTAACTACATGTTACTTAAAAAGCCCATTTAATTGAATTTACTATACCTGCAATGTGTTGCAAACTGCTTACTTAAAACTGTAACCAAAACCAGTACAAGTTACACTGTAATTTTGAACTGTGTTCATACAAGTAATTTACTATTGAAAAGTATTTTTATGCTTACCTGTACCAGGCTTGCTTGGTTCTCGAAATAAAACAACAGTATGTTTTTTTAACCAAAACAATTGGCCTAAAGTTCAGTTCTTGACTGTGTGAGACCATTTGCTGATTGAGTGTGTACACCAAATGCTTTACACTGTCCTCTGATACTGCATTACAGCTCGACAAAGTTACCACTTGAGAGATAAGGTTCTATCTAACTTTAGCCTCTGCCAAACCTCTGGAGACCCTTGGACTCTCTACACACTGTACCTCACTTTGGTGCAGTATATATAGAGCCAGTTTCTTACACACCCTCTCACATAAAACCCAGCACCCTGCCTTCAGGATTGTTAAGGCCTGACATAGGGGTGACTGATAGGTTTACATGTGCAGTGATATAAGGTAGATTTAGTGAACCTATACCTAAGTATGGGGTGCATGCACCACCTTACACAGGCTGCAGTAGCAGACCTGTGGTGTCATTTCGAATGGTCTCTCAGGGGTGGCACAATACATGCTGCTGCCCCTGGGAGGTCTCTGGGGTACCTATGCACTAGGTACATAGTATACCATGTACTAGGGACTTATAAGGGTACTCAAGAATCCAATCTGGAGTGTACCTGAAGTGCATGTAATCAATTTTAGAGGTGAAAGCAGCAAGGATGGGGTCCTGGATAGCAGGATCCCAGCAAGTCTAAGTCGAAAACAGTGATACATCAACAAAAAAAGAGGGGGCGTAACTTTAAGAAGCAGATCCTACTCTCCTACAGTCGCCCCAAAGCAGTGGAAGCTGCCGTCACGCTGGTGGAATGGGCGCGCAGTCCTACAGGAGGCTCCTTTGCCAAAGAAAAGCAGGCTTTGATGCACAGAATGACCCACCTGGTAACGGCCCGATCTTTCTTAGCGCACACGTAACCATCAAGAAGCTGGTCGTCCACCCGGATTAGTTTGGTGCAATCCAAGTAGAAGGAAAGCGCACATTTTGGTTCCAGAGAGCAGTGCCTCTCGTCCTCTTTTGAAGGATGCGGTGGCGGAAAGAAGGTGGGCAAAGTGATGGTTTGACCAATTTGGAAAGAAGTACACACCTTGAGAAGAAAGGAAGGTCTAGTTCTGAGGATGACCTTGTCCGGATGAACAGCCAGAAAGGGAGGCTTGGAAGATAACTTGTAGCTCACTCACCCTACGCGCAGAGGTGATGGCCACCAGAAAAGCAGTTTTCAAATTTAGAAGCCTGAGGCACAAGTTACTTACCTTCGGTAACGATATATCTGTAAGAAACAGTAGTTAGTGTTAGATTCCTTACCTTAGAATATCCCAAGGCGTCAGACTGGTTCTGGAAAGTTTTCGTCAGCAGTACCCCTGCATGTCGGTAGGCGCCGTCTGCAGCTCCGCGTCAGTCTTTGGCATCGTGATCACCGGAATGACGGCGGAGTACTTAGACGCCGCCCTCTCGCGCTGACGTCAGTTCTGTACATAGCTTTCCGCACCAGGAACGCAGAGCCATGATAGAAACCGACACTGGTGCCATGAAACAAGGGCCCTGAAAGGGATGTCCTTAACCCTAGATATCGGTTCGCAGAACGGGGAGGATGGGTGGGGCGGTAAGGAATCTAACACTAACTACTGTTACAGATATATCGTTACCGTAGGTAACTAACTTGTGCATCTGAAAGAAACAGGTTAGTGTTAGATTCCTTACCTTAGAATAGATACCCCAGCATTACCAACTCCAGTGGTGGGTCTGCAAACCAAGATCACACCAGAAAGTCCTGGAGAAGAGAATGGCCAAAGAAGCTGTCTCTCCGGACTTGGCTGGCCAGGCAGTAGTGTCTAGCAAACGTGTGCAGCGAGTCCCACATCACTGACTGACAGATGTCCTGCAAGGGGACTCCCCGACCCAGGGCAGTAGTAGCAGCTGTGGCCCAAGTGGAATGGGTGCGCAGCCCAGCAGGAGGTTCCTTTCTTGCCGAAGAGTAGCAAACCTTGATGCACAAGACGACCCACCGACAGATGGTCCGCTTGTGCACGCCCGTTCCTTCTTAGCGCCCACGTAACCAACAAAGAGCTGGTCGTCCACCCGGAACTGGCGTGTGCGTCTAGATAGAAGGAGAGCACACGTTTTGGGTCCAGACGGTAGAGCCTCTCTTCCACTTTCGAGGGATGCGGAGGCAGAAAGAAGGTGGGTGATGGACTGCTCGATATAAAAACCTTGGGCAGGAAAGAAGGACGAGTCCTCAGAACAAACTTGTCCGGATGAACAGAGAGGAGAGGAGGTTTAGAAGATAGAGCCTGGAGCTCACTCACTCTCCTGGCAGAGGTGATGGAAACCAGGAATGCAGTGTTAAGAGTCAGAAGACGAAGAGGACAGTTATGAAGTGCTCAAAGGGAGCGCACATCAGATACGTTAGTACAAGATTCAAGTCCCACTGAGGCATCACCAAGGGAACAGGAGGAAACATGTGTGATGCCTTTCAAGAATCTATTTACAACAGGGGACTTAAAAAGAGAAGGCTGATCAGGAAGCCTTCAGAAGGCTGAAATGGCCAAGAGGTAGCCCTTGATAGTGCCCAGAGCGGAGCCCTGCTGGGCAAGAGAAAGGAGGAAGAGGAGAACCTCTGAAAGGGGGGCAGAGAGTGGATACTTTGCTGTGCACCATGCCACAAATTTGTTCCACTTGCAGGCGTATACCAATTTTGTGGAGGGACGCCTGGCTGCCAGAATCACATCACAGACTTCAGGAGGCAAGTGGCCTCAACTGTCGCCGCTCAATCTCCACGCATGTAGGTGGAGGTGTTCATAGGTCGCTGGACGTGCTGCCGCAGTTTCCTCAGGGTTAGTGCTACTCTCAGCGCGCAGGTGCTCACAGAGCTCGTCAGCTCACGGCCCACGGAAGCCATCTTAAACAGTCCAGCACGTCCAGCGACCTATGAACATTTTCCCCACTGATGAAAGAGGAATCTAGAAATACGTGTCTGGGGATACACTTGAAAAGAATACTGGTACTGGCACTGGCCAACAAACTGTGAGAACTGTGTGTGAAGCGAGCAACATTGAACCACATCGACCATGATGCATGAGGTAATTCAGCTGTGACGTGTCAGCAGGGTGCTCCAAATCCCTTTGACTGATCTTCTTCAGCACTTTGGGCACAAGTGGTATGAGCGGAAGGCGTACAACAGGCCGCAGCTCCACTCGCGCCGAAAAGCGTCTCAGAGCGAGTGCGGCCTTAGAAATTCCAACACGCAGAACTGATGACATTGCGCGTTCTCTTCTGTGGCGAATAGATCTAACCAAGGCTCTCCACACTGCTGAAAGAGACCTTGCACCACGTCCGAGTTCGTACGCTATTCGTGATCCATCATGCACCGACTGCTGAGTTCGTCCGGCCTGGCGTTCAGGGAACCTGCCAGGTGTTGAACCACCACGGTGATGCTCTGGCATTCCAGCCATTGCCAGAGGCACAGAGCCTCCTGAAAAAAGGGAAGGGTCCACGACCTCACAGTACCACATGGTGGTGATGTTGTCCGTGAACACCTGCAGTACACTTCCCCGGACAGAGGGAAGGAATGCCTTCAGTGCAAGCCGGATGGCCCGCAGCTCCAGAAGGTTGACATGGAGCCTGGACTCCGCCGGAGACCGGAGGCATCTGATCTCCACCTCTCCCATGTGGCCCCCCATCCCAGGAGGGACGCTTCCGCCACTACTACATGCTCCGGTTGGGGTAGGGAGAGGGATCTGCCGTCAACCCAATCGCGGTCCGTGAGCTACTACTGCAACTGTCTCGCAATGCCCTCCGAGATCAGGACGTGGCCGGACAGGTTACTCTGATGCCGTGCGCACTGAAACTTCAGGTCCCACTACAGAGCCCGCATCCGCCACCTGGCGTGATGCACCAGTAGGATGCAGGAGGCCATCAGCCCCAGGAGCCGCAGCGTCAACCTGACCGAGAATCGGGATAAAGGCTGAAAGATCGGAATCAGAGCCTGAATATCCTGAACCCGCTGCTCGGGGAATAAACCCGAAACTGCGCCGAGTCCAGAACCGCTCCGATCAAGAGGAGCCTCTAAGAGGGGCACAGGTGTGAATTTGGCACGTTGACGGAGAACCACAGCAGGTGCAGGAGGTTGGCCGCCTTCAACAACCAGTCGTCGAGATAGGGGAAAACTGGAACACCTGATGCACAAGTTACTACTTGTGTAACGATATATCTGTAAGAGACATTAGTTAGTGATAGATTCCTTACCTTAGAATATCCCGAGGCGTCAGACTGGATCCGTAAATTTTTGCGTAGCAGTACCCTTGCGCGTCGGTAGACGGCGTCTGCGGCTCCGCGTCAGTCGTCGGCGTCGTGATGACGTCGTCGGAGTACTTAGACGCCGCCTCCGCGTGCTGACGTCAGTTCTTAGGCACAGCTTTTCCACGCCAGAAGCGCTGAGCCATGTTAAAAACCAACACTGGTGCCATTGAAACTAGGGCCCTGAAAGGGGAAACCCTAACCCTAGATATCGGTTCGCAGAACGGGGAGGATGGGTGGGCGGTAAGGAATCTATGACTAACTAATGTCTCTTACAGATATATCGTTACACAAGTAGTAACTTGTGCATCTGAAAGAGACACGTTAGTGATAGATTCCTTACCTTAGAATAGATATCCCAGCAATAACAACCCCGGTAGTGGGTCTGCGAACCAATAATCACACCAGAAAGTCCTGGAGGACAGAACAGCCAAAGAAGCCATCCCTCCGGACTTGGCTGTCCAGGCAGTAGTGTCTTGCAAACGTGTGCAGCGATGCCCACGTAGCTGCCTGACAGATGTCTTGTAAGGGCACTCCCCGGCCCAGGGCAGTTGTAGTCGCCGTGGCTCGGGTGGAATGAGCCCGCAATCCAACAGGGGGCTCCTTCTTAGCCAAGGAGTAACATGCCTGGATACAAAAGATGATCCACCGGGAGATGGTCCTCTTGTGTACCGCTTTCCCCTTCTTAGCGCCCACGTAACCAACAAAGAGTTGGTCATCCACCCGGAACTGGCGTGTGCGATCCAAGTAGAATGAGAGCGCACGTTTTGGGTCCAGACGGTGGAGCCGCTCTTCCTCTTTAGAGGCGTACGGTGGTGGGAAGAAGGTTGGCAAGGTGATAGACTGCCCAATGTGGAAGGCTGTGACAACCTTGGGCAGGAAATATGGCTTAGTACGCAACACAACCTTGTCCGGATGGACAGAAAGGAAAGGAGGAGTACAAGAAAGGGCCTGGAGCTCACTCACTCTCCTGGCAGAGGTGATGGCAACCAGGAAAGCAGTCTGCAGAGTAAGAAGGCGGACAGGACAGTTGTGAAGTGGCTCAAAGAGAGCGCACATCAGAAATGTAAGAACAAGGTTCAAGTCCCACTGAGGCATCAGAAACGGAACAGGAGGGAACGTGTGTGTGATGCCCTTTAGGAATCTATTTACAATAGGGGACTTGAACAAAGAAGGCTGATCAGGCAGCCTCAAAGTCTGAAAGGCAGAAAGGTAGCCCTTGATAGTGCCCAGAGCAGAGCCCTGCTGGGCAAGATAAAGAAGGAAGAGAAGAACCTCAGAGAGAGGGGCAGCAAGAGGATCCACAGCCTTTGCTGTGCACCTTGCCACAAATCTGTTCCAACTGCAGGCGTATACCGACTTTGTGGAGGGACGCCTGGCTGCCCGAATGACATTACAGACTTCAGGAGGCAAGTCAAATGGCCTCAACTGTCGCTGCTCAATCTCCAAGCATGGAGGTGGAGACTGGACAGGTTCGGGTGGAGGACCGTCCCCTGCTGCTGCGACAGAAGGTCCTCCTGAAGAGGCAGACGAACCGGGGGATTGACTGACATACTGAGTAGCTCTGGATACCAGTACCTTCGTGCCCAGTCCGGAGCCACAAGGATGACTTGGGCCCGGTCGCGCTTGATCTTCTTTAGCACTCTGGGCAGAAGTGGTATAGGCGGAAATGCGTACAACAGACTGCAACTCCACTCGTGACGAAAAGCATCTCCGAGCGAGTGCCGCCTTGGAAATTCCAACACGCAGAACTGATGACATTGCGCGTTCTCTTCGGTGGCAAATAGATCTAACCAAGGCTCTCCCCATCGCTGAAAGAGGCCTTGCGCCATGTCCGAGTTCAGACGCCATTCGTGATCCATCATGCACCGACGGCTGAGCTCGTCCGCCCTGGCGTTCAGGGAACCTGCCTGGTGTTGAGCCACCAGGGTCATGCCCTGGCGTTCCAGCCACTGCCAGAGGCGCAGAGCCTCCTGGCAAAGGGTCCACGACCCCACCCCGCCCTGTTTGTTGCAGTACCACATGGCGGTGGTGTTGTCCGTGAACACCTGCACTACACTCCTCCGGACAGAGGGGAGGAATGCTTTCAGTGCTAGACGAATCGCCCGCAACTCCAAAAAGTTGATGTGGAGCTGGGCCTCCGCCGGAGACCAGAGGCCTCTGATCTCCGCCTCTTCCATGTGGCCTCCCCAGCCCTGGAGAAACGCATCCGTCACAACTACGTGCTCCGGTTGGGGAAGGGAGAGGGATCTGCCGCAGACCCAATCGCGGTCCGTGAGCCACCACTGCAGCTGTCTCGCAGTACCCTCCGAGATCAGGACGTGGTCGGACAGGTTGCCCTGATGCTGGGCCCACTGAAACTTCAGGTCCCACTGCAGAGCCCGCATCTGCCACCTGGCGTGATGCACCAGTAGGATGCAGGAGGCCATCAGCCCCAGAAGCCGCAGCGTCAACCTGACCGAGACCCGGGATAAAGGCTGAAAGAGTGGAATCCGGGCCTGAATATCCCGGACCCGCTCTTCGGGAGGATAAACCCAAAACTGCAAACTGCAAAACTGAGTCCGGAACCGCTCCGATGAAGAGGAGATTCTGAGAGGGGCACAGGTGTCACTTCGGCACATTGAGGGAGAACCCCAGCTGGTGCAGGAGGTCTGCCGTTGTCTGGAGGTGGCTGACGACTGTTTGGGGCGAGCCCGCCTTCAACAACCAGTCGTCGAGGTAGGGGAAGACTGAAACCCCTAACCTGCGCAGATGAGCTGCGACTACCGCCATCACCTTTGTGAACACCCGTGGGGCGCTGGTAAGGCCGAAGGGGAGCACCGTATACTGAAAGTGCTCGTGGCCAACCGTGAACCGCAGGTAGCGCCGGTGGGCCGGCAGGACGGGGATGTGGAAATAAGCATCCTGCAAGTCCAACGCTACCATCCAGTCTCCTGGGTCCAGGGCAGCTAAGACCTGAGCCAGTGTCAGCATTTTGAACTTCTCCTTCCGGAGGAAGCCGTTGACGTTCCGTAGGTCCAAGATAGGCCGTAGGCCCCCTTTGCCCTTCTTGGGTACCAGAAAGTAGTGGGAGTAGTAGCCACACCCTACTTCTGGCCCAGGAACGCGCTCGATGGCCCCCTTGGCCAAGAGGGCCGTAACTTCCTCTTGCAGAAGCCGCAAATGATCCCCCGACACGCGGTGGGTACTGCGGTGGCATGGCTGGAGGGGTCGCCTTGAAGGGGAGGGAGTAGCCCCTTCGGACGATTTGCAGCACCCCCCTGTCCGACGTGACAGTGCGCCAGTGGAGGAGGTGATGGCGAACCCTGCCCCCCACAGGCGTCACATGGACCTGAAAGCACGGACTAGGAGGGTTTTGAGGCGGATGCTGCAGGGGAAGGTGTGGACTGACCTCGCCGTTGTCCCCGACAGCCGCCACGGCGGTTTCCACGGCCGCCATCGCGTTGGGTATTACCCTGCGGAGCGTGGCTGGCAGCACGTGTGGGTAAAACCTCTTCCGTGGCCACGAAAGGAGTGAAAGGCAGCCGATTGCTGGCGCGGGGCCGAGAGGCCCAAGGACTTGGCCATAGCCCTGGAGTCCTTACAGCGCTCAAGCGCATGGTCTGTCTTGTCGCCAAAAAGGCAACGGCCATCAAACGGCATGTCCATGAGTGTATTCTGGACATCAGCCGAGAAGTTGGCGGACCTCAACCAGGCGTGGTGACGAATCGCCACTGTCGTTGCCATCGCTCTGCCCAGAGAGTCGGTGGTATCCAGTCCACACCGGATTGAATAACGTGCCGCATCTCGGCCTTCCACAAGGGCTTGGCCGAGTTGAGCCTGTACCTCCAACGGGCATTCTGGCAGCACGTTCGCGACCGTATCCCACAGAGAGTGGGTGTAACGGCCCAAGAGGCACGCGGTGTTGGAAGACCGCAGTGCCAGACTCAGGGAGGAGAATACCTTCTTGCCGTATTGCTCGTACCTCTTGGATTCCCTGTCAGGCGGCGCCGACGGGAATGCGGTTTGGGAATTTGAGGCCTGGATCACCAGGCTCTCAGGGGTGGGGTGGGGTGGGTGGACAGGAAACAAGGGTCGCCCAGGGCCGGGCGGTGGTGTCTGGCCACGGTCCTATCTACAGGCGAACCTGTAGCGGGCCTGGACCAAGTGCCCAAAAGAACGTCGGTTAAGGCCTCGTTAAACGGCAGCAGAGGCTCGTCTGAGCATGACTGCGGCTTAAGGACCTCAGTGAGGAGGTTAGTCCTCACGGCCGCGACGGGGAGCTCAAGGCCTAAGGCCTTGGCCGCCCTCATCAACACCACACTATAGGTTGCCACCTCCTCAGAAGCCACGGTAGGAGGTGAGACAAAGCCAGTGTCCGGCGAAGTGTCTATTGTAGGAGAGTAGGGTCTGCAATCCTATGGTCACCCCAGATTCTTACTTTTTGCTTCACTGGTTTACGACTTTCCCTGGCTGTGGGCCTGCTAATCAGACCCACAGCCTAGCTGTTCTCTCTCTAAATTGACATCCATGTACTTTAGGTGCATTTACCAATTGGTACTGGGCCACCTTATCAGTCCCTGTACAATGTACCTTAGGTACCCAGGGCATAGGTGTACCCAGGGCCTACCAGGGGCTGAAGCATGTATTATGCCACCCCTGGCTGGCCATCTAAAAAGACACAACTGGCTGGTAAGACAGCTGGGGCAAGGTGGTGTAATCACCCTTTGCTACAGATATAGTACACCTATATCGAACCCTAAAATGGACACATATATTCCTATCAGTCACCCCTATGGCAGGCCGTATCGATCCTGAAGGCAGAGTGCTTGGAATTATGTGAAATGGTGCTCTGGTATGAGCTGAGCCCGTTTGCAGCTTGTGGAACTAAGTCCTAATAGCTGTTCCATGATAACGCTATACCATATACTCTTAAGTGCATTATAATCCTCGCGGTTAAATGCTAACTCTGGTATAACATTATCAAAACATGTCGAGTAAGGTGTCATACGAATTGGAATACTACTCCCTCGCCAATTCTGGCGACGGGGTAGCATTCCACCCTTTTAGAGGGACATGACATGTATGTAACTGTGAACCCCGGTTAAGGTTAACTCGAGCCTGAGCATCACAAAATGGATGCTGCCACCACAGACACAAGTCTGACCTCCTTCTGCTGGGAGTCCTTCCAGCGAGGGAGGCCTGGACAAAGGGTTTCCTGCCTTGGGAGGTGCTAGCACCACCCCAGACAGGATTTTGTGTATTAGGTAGGACAGGCCCTGAAAGGAATGAGACATGCCTGGGGCACACAAGGTGCTCTGTGCATACACCGGTTCAAACCAGTTGCTGGGGAACCACTGCCCCAGCTCTGGCGCGAAACCGGACAAAGGATAGGGGGTGTAACCACCCCCGTTCCCAGTCCCACCCATGGGAGGGTCCTAGTCACTAGTGCAGCCCCTTTTAGGAGAATAAAGGTAGGAGCTGGTCCCATTCCAAATTAGATTATCCTGAACAACTTTACAAGAAGAATCTCTGGACTTCGACGTTCTGCTCCACAGAAGACTGAAGAATTTCCCTTGTGGGCAAGGAGTGTCCACCCTGCAACTGCAGGCACCATCAAGCGTCCTAGCGGTTCACTTTGTCGTCCTTCCTGCCGGAACCAGACTTCAGAGCCCGACGAGATCCGGACTTCCAGACCTCTCTGACCTCAACCTACATCTGCAGCACAGCCGAGATCCGTGGGTGCGACGAGACACGTGGGACCGGCCATCTTGAAGAAACTGCACTTCGCTTCCAGCACGACTTCAGAGGCATCCTCGAGAAAGTGCTTTGGGGATTGAGGAGCCCCAGCCCTGAGCAGCTCCTGCACCGAAGACCAGCCCCCCCAGCATCCACGAGATCTGCTTGGGGCCCTTTTGCTTGATTGCTGCTCGACGCGTTGTCTGGTCACTTGCCGGCTGGCTAGTGGCCTCCTAGACGATGATCCTTGAAATTTTCACTGCTGGTCTGGTTGCTCCAGACTGGCCCTTGCTTCCTTCCAAAAGAGAAGTACCCCGGACCCTCCTGGTCCGCACCAGACGCCATCTCCACTCACCGCGTGGGTTACATTTGCCAAGGCATGTTGACTCCAAATCCGGATTCCCACACCGCCGACAGCGAGAGCCTGCGTAGGACAGCTCGTGCCTCCATCATGGTCGTCGAAGACACCTCCTGGTCCACGTGGCTGCAGAGACAAGCGTCCACTCTTCACCTGATCGTGACGACAGCTCCTGGTTCCCTCCTGGTTCCACACCAGTCACTGGCTAGTGACTTTGAACACTGTCCCCTCTGCTTTCAGGTCCTCTTCTTCCTCGATCCACCCGTGGATCGCACCGGACATCTTCCACTTGGTCGCCTGCAGCATCTTTCTTCAAGGCTCCATAGACTTCGACGCGGAAACCGGACACACTTTGACACCTATGCACCCGCAGCCCGTGGGTGAGGTAACAAGAGCATTTCGGTGCTCAAGGGATGATTAACTCTCCTAGTGTCCAGATTTCCAGTCGTTTTAGTCCTAGATAGTAAAGACTGTCCATACTTACCTTTTTCGTAAACTGTACTGTCCATTGACTTTGTTACGCATCTCGCGTGTGAGTTCCCACTCTGCACACGCGTCCCGTGGGCCTCCTAGTATTAACCTAAGGTTAGGATAGTGTAGTCCCAGCGAACCTACAGCCTCTGGGCAGCTCTATTCCTCCTATCGATTTCCTTATACCATTTACTTAGTATATGGTTTGTCGTGCCCCTTTGTAATTTTGTGCAACTTATCGTATTTTTCTTAGGAGATTGTCATGTGCTTAGCCCTCTGACCTCATAAAGAGGTCAGAGGTGTTTGTTATTAATAAATATATTGTTTATTTTCATAACAACCTGTGTGGTGTCCTTTCATCTGGTATTCAAGGGGTTATATGTGGTAAAACAGCTGGCTTCACATGCCAAAAGAGTTTAGCCTAAGACTGCTTTGTCCATGCTACCATTAGGATAGCTGGTCTATAAGGTTGACTTACAACCAATCACCACAAGGGTTGTTTGGACTGATACAAGGTGATCACTAGAACTAGTGAGCATCATATATCAGGCCAACTTCTCACATTGGTGTGAAGCGGTTGGGATTTGAGCTTGCTGTTGTTTTTACCAAATATAATCTTGAAGAACAAGTTACTTACCTTCGGTAACGATATATCTGTAAGAAACAGTAGTTAGTATTAGATTCCTTACCTTAGAATATCCCCAGGCGTCAGTCTGGATCCGGAAACTTTTGCGTAGCAGTACCCCTGCGCGTCGGTAGGCGTCGTCTGCAGGCGTCCTACAGTTGGTCATCCACCCGGAACTGGCGAGTGCGATCCATATAAAATGAAAGCGCACGTTTTGGGTCCAGACGATGGAGCCGCTCTTCATCCTTTGAAGGATGCGGAGGCGGGAAGAAGGAGGGTAAGGTGATGGACTGCCCGATGTGAAAAGCAGAGACTACTTTGGGCAGGAAAGAAGGTCTAGTTCTCAGAACCACCTTGTCTGGATGAATTGACATGAAGGGAGGTTTGACAGAAAGAGCCTGGAGCTCACTCACTCTCCTGGCAGAGGTGATGGCAACCAGGAAGGCCGTCTTTAAAGTCAGGAGACGGAGAGGACAGGAAGGAAGTGGCTCAAAGGGAGCACACATCAAGAAGGTCAGAACCAGGTTCAAGTCCCACTGAGGCATCACAAACGGAACAGGTGGATACATGTGCGTGATGCCTTTCAAGAATCTCGTTACAATAGGGGACTTGAACAAAGAAGGTTGATCAGGCAGCCTTAGAAAGGCCGAAAGGGCAGAAAGGTAGCCCTTGATAGTGCCCAGAGCAGAGCCCTGCTGGGCAAGAGAGAGAAGAAAGAGGAGAACCTTGGAGAGAGGGGCAGAAAGAGGGTCCACAGCCTTTGCTGTGCACCATGCCACAAATCTGTTCCACCGGCAGGCGTATACCGACTTTGTGGAGGGACGCCTGGCTGCCAGAATCACATCACAAACTTCAGGAGGCAAGTCAAATGGCCTCAACTGTCGCCGCTCAATCTCCACGCATGGAGGTGGAGACTGGACAGGTTCGGGTGGAGGACCGTCTCCTGCTGCTGCGACAGAAGGTCCTCCCGAAGGGGCAGGCGGATCGAGGGACCGACTGACATGCTGAGTAGCTCGGGATACCAGTACCTTCGAGCCCAGTCCGGTGCCACAAGGATAACTTGGGCCCGGTCGCGCCTGATCTTCTTCAGCACTCTGGGCAGAAGTGGTATAGGCGGAAAGGCGTACAATAGACCGCAACTCCACGCACGCCGAAAGGCGTCGCCGTGCGAGTGCCGTCTTGGAAACTCCAACGCGCAGAACTGATGACATTGCGCGTTCTCTTCTGTGGCGAATAGATCTAACCAAGGCTCTCCCCATTTCAGAAAGAGGCCTTTCGCCACGTCCGAGTTCAGACGCCATTCGTGATCCACCGAGCACCAACGGCTGAGTTCGTCCGCCCTGGCGTTCAGTGAACCTGCCAGGTGTTGAACCGTCAGAGTCACGCTCTGACGTTCCAGCCATTGCCAGAGACGCAGAGCTCCTGGCAAAGGGTCCACGACCCCACTCCGCCCTGCTTGTTGCAGTACCACATGGCGGTGGTGTTGTCCGTGAACACCTGCACTACACTCCCGTTGACAAAGGGGAGGAATGCCTTCAGTGCTAGATGGATCGCCCGCAGCTCCAACAGGTTTATATGGAGCCGGGACTCCGCCGGAGACCAGATGCCTCTGATCTCCGCCTCTCCCAAGTGGCCTCCCCAGCCCTGGAGGGACGCGTCCGTCACAACCACGTGCTCCGGTTGGGGAAGGGAGAGGGATCTGCCTCTGACCCAATCGCGGTCCGTAAGCCACCACTGCAGTTGTCTCGCAGTGCCCTCCGAGATCAAGACATGGTCGGACAAGTTGCCCTGATGCTGGGCCCACTGAAAGTTCAGGTCCCACTGCAGAGCCCGCATCCGCCACCGGGCGTGATGCACCAGAAGGATGCAGGAAGCCATCAGCCCCAGCAGCCGCAGCGTCAACCTGACCGAAACCCGGGATAACGACTGAAAGATGGGAATCAAAGCCTGTATATCCCGGACTCGCCGTTCCGGAGGATAAACCCGAAACTGCGCCGAGTCGAGAACCGCTCCGATGAAAAGGAGCTTTTGAGAGGGACACAGGTGTGATTTCGGCACATTGATGGAAAACCCCAGCTCGTGCAGGAGGTCTGCCGTCATCTGAAGGTGGTGGACGACTGTCTGGGGCGAGCCCGCCTTCAACAACCAGTCGTCCAGGTAGGGGAAGACTGAAACCCCCAACCGGCGCAGATGGGCTGCGACCACCGCCATCACCTTTGTGAACACCCGTGGGGCGCTGGTAAGGCCGAATGGGAGCACGATAAACTGAAAGTGCTTGTGGCCTACCGTGAACCGCAGGTAACGCCGGTGGGCCGGCAGGACGGGGATGTGAAAATACGCATCCTGCAAGTCCAACGCTACCATCCAGTCTAGCGGGTCTAGAGCAGCCAAGACCTGAGCCAAAGTCAACATCTTGAACTTCTCCTTCCGGAGGAAGCCGTTGACGTTCCGTAGATCCAAGATAGGACGTAGGCCCCCTTTGTCCTTCTTGGGTACCAGAAAGTAGTGGGAATAGCAACCACGCCCTACTTCTGGCTCAGGAACGTGCTCGACGGCCCCCTTGGCCAAGAGGGCCGTAACTTCCTCCTGCAGAAGTGTCAAGTGGTCCCCCGACACACGGTGGTTCTGCAGTGGCATGGCCGGAGGAGTGGTCTCGAAGGGGAGGGAGTAGCCCCTTCGGACGAGCTGCAGCACTCACCTGTCCGATGTGATTGCGCGCCAGCGGGAGTGGTGATGGCGAACCCTGCCACCCACTGGCGTCACATGGGCCTGAAAGCACGGACTAGGAGGACTTGGAGGCCGATGCTGCGGGGGGAGGTGTGGTCTGACCTCGCCGTTGTCCCCGACCGCCTCCATGGCGGATTCCACGGCCGCCACCGCGTTGAGAAATGTGTTGCGGCGCGTGGCTGACAGCACGTTTGGGACCGCCCCTTCCTTGGCCACGAAAGGAGCGAATTGAACCCGTTTGCTGGCGCTGGGTCGAGAGACCCAAGGACTTGGCCGTGACCCTGAAGTCCTTGAAGCGCTCCAGCGCGTGGTCCGCTTTGTCGCCAAACAGGCGACTGCCATCGAACGGCATGTCCATCAAGGCATGCTGGACATCTGCCGAAAAGTTGGCGGACCTCAGCCAGGCGTGGCGACGAATCGCCACCGTCGTGGACATCGCTCTGCCCAGCGAGTCGGTCGTATCAAGACCACACCTGATGGAGTATTTTGCTGCGTCTCGGCCTTCAATCATAGCCTTGCCGAGCTTTGCCCGTACCTCCTGCGGGCATTCTGGCAGCAGGTCCGCGACCGTATCCCACAGAGAGTGGGAGTAGCGGCCCAAGAGGCATGCGGTGTTGCAAGACCGCAGTCCCAAACTCAGGGACGAGAAGACCTTTTTTCCATACTGGTCGTACCTCTTGGATTCCCGGTTGGGCGGGGCCGACGGGAATGCGGTCTGGGAAGTCGAGGCCTGGATCACCAGACTCTCAGGGGTGGGATGGGTGGACAGGAACTTGGGGTCATCCTTACACGGACGGTGGCGTCTGGCCACGTTCCTATCAACAGGCGAACCTGAAGCGGGCCTGGACCACGTGCCCAAAAGAACGTCAGACAAGGCTTCGTTGAACGGCAGCAGTGGCTCCTGTGGGCATGACTGCGGTTTGAAGACCTCAGTGAGGATGTTAGGCCTCACGGCCGCGACGGGGAGCTCAAGGTGTAAGGCCTTGGCAGCCCTCATCAGCACCACTGAATAAGCAGCCCCCTCCTCCGAAGCCACGGTAGGAGGCGAGACAAGGCCAGGGTTAGGAGAGTCGTCCAGACCACTGGCGTCACCCAAATCACCTGTCCAGTCCACATTGTACTGACACTCGCGTGACAGAGGGTCCTCAGACCCCTCCCAACCCTCTCCGTAATCTACATATTCACCATATTCGGAATCAACAATGTAGACCGGCTCCCCGGGGTCCACAGGCCCCATCGGCGTCGGACTCGGCGTCGGGCGCGGAGCCGCAGGGGACGCCTGCAGACGACGCCTACCGACGCGCAGGGGTACTGCTACGCAAAAGTTTCCGGATCCAGACTGACGCCTGGGGATATTCTAAGGTAAGGAATCTAATACTAACCTGTTTCTTTCAGATATATCATTTGAAAGATCACATAAGGTCCCATAGGTACATATAACAAGCTTAGAAATACTCTGAGTTCTACTGAACCAGCTGTTGTAGTAGAAAGGGCCTAGCACACCCTGACTACAACTCTTCGCAAGGGATCAGTAGGAAAACCCATAGTGTAGGTAATTGCATCACTTGCACCTCACTAGAAAGCATGTCTACCCATGGAGAGACTTCATTGACTCCCCTAATGGTTAGTGACCCTCCACAGGTCCTTTCCAGATATGCAGCACTCAGTTTCCAGGAGATGAGACAATTGTGTAACGCCAGGGGACTGAAACAGGGTTCTAACCCTACCTCCTCCTTTCTGTTAGGTCTCTTAGAGACATATGATGCTAGAAGGGCTTCTAACACAGGCCCCTCTAATCCAGATGGGAGCATGCCCCCCTTAGAAGGTGAACCTGGTGATCCAGACTCTAACCTCCCTGAAACAGAGAATGTAGATGGTAGGGAAGAGGGAGACTTATCTGAGGATGAGGCAGAAAATGGGCAACCTTTAGTCAGTTGACTTACAAGGGCCAACTTAGACCTACATAGGGATAGTACTAGGTGACCCCCAGTGCTATCCATAAGCAGGCCTAACTTTGGGGTCAGAAGAGAGAGATCTCATTCTAGGGACTCCAATAGATCTGTTCACTCTCATGCCTCTCATGCATCTGCTCAGAGGAGGATGACTTCCCCTCAAAGAGGAGAGCATGAGGCAAAGAAGAAGGAGGCTAATCTGAGGATCCAAAGGGAAGAACTTGCCCTTGCCAAAGAGAAGCTTGCCTTTGCTAGAGAGCAACAGTTGAGTGGGGTAGTACCTACTGGTGGCAGCAATATCCCTAGGGATAAAGACAGGGGTTTTGATACTAGAAACCTGAGTAAAATAGTGCCCTCCTATAAGACCGGAGATGATATCCACAAGTGGATACCTGCTCTGGAGAGGGCCTGCAAAGTACAGAAGGTACCCCAGAGTCAGTGGGAAGCTATATTGTGGCTCTCCTTTGAAGGCAAAGGTAGAGATAAGCTCCTCACTGTTAGAGATGAGGATGCTAATGATTACCAAGTCCTGAAAACTGCACTGATTGATGGGTTTGGCTTAACAACTGAACAGTACAGGTTAATGTTCAGAGATACCCAGAAAACTCAGGCTCAGGATTGGACTGACTTTGTTGATTGTGCCACTAAGGCTTTGGAAGGCTGGTTACTGGGAAGTAAAGTTACTGATTACACAGGATTGTATAATCTAATTATGAGAGAGCAAATCTTAAATAATTGTCAGAACCAGTTGTTGCATCAGCACCTGATTGACTCAGATCTGACCTCTCCCCAAGAATTGGGAAAGAAGGCATACAGATGGGTCAGGACCAGGGTCAAGCAGCAGAACCAGAACCAGGGTGGCGGCCAAAAGAAAGCAGACCAGAAGGGTAATAATGAGAATAGGCAAAATGACCAGAAGTCTTCAACAGGGCCCCAACAATCCAAGGAGGGTGGGACCCAGAATTCCCAGAAAAAGAAGAATGATGGTCCAAAGAAACCATGGTGCCAATACTGTAAAAGTAAGACTCACTGGTTTAGTGAGTGCACCAAGAAAGTCCCAACTCCTACTAATACTGTCCCTAAGACACCTGCACCCCCTAGCACAGTTAGTAGTGGTAGTGTACCCCCCAAGGTTTTAGTAGGGTTAACCCTGGGAACTGAGGTGGGTTCTGACTTCGTCAGAATACCTACTCAGGCAGTTCTTGTCTGTACTGGGGACATGGATATGACCCCTACTGTAAGTCCCAGTACCCTGGGCAAATACAGGCAAACGCCTTTAATCAATGGGAAAATGGTTCAAGCCTACAGGTACTCATGTGCCAGTGCCACTATGGTGACCACAGCCTTTGTGGAACCTGATCAGATCATGCTAGGTTCAGACTACCTAGTGACCAATGCTAGCAACGTCACTACCAATCACAGTATGGCAGTTGTTAACTTCTCCTGGGGAGGGGTAACTGGCCTCAAAAGGGTTGTAGTTAGTTCAGACCTCCCAGTGGATTGTCTTTTGGGCAATGATTTGGAATCCTCCTTATGGTAAGATGTGGAATACAGGACTCATGTAGAAATGCTAGGTCTCTCCTCACATGTCCTTGCTGTGACCAGGTCACAGGCCTAGAAATGCCCAGCTGAACAAGTGCTGGATCCTGTAAGAATGGACCAGATACTACCCAAGAGGAAGAGCAGTAGGGGTAAGGCAGAGCCTTCCCCCCTGCCTCAGGTTGAGGATCAGCCCTCTCAGGAGGCTGACCAAAAGACCCCATACGGTACTGTCCTAGAAGAGCTTGAACCTGAACAGGTTGAGTTTCTTGGGACAGAGGGACCTTCCAGGGCAGACTTGAGGCAGGCACAGTTAGACTGTTCCTCCCTTGAATCCCTCAGTCAGCAGGCTGCTGCTGAGGCTGCAGGGAATGCTACAGGTGCCCACAAGGTATATTGGGATGAAGGACTCCTATACTCTGAGGCAAGAGACCCCAAACCTGGTGCTACCAGGAGGCTGGTCATCCCCTTGTCACTTAGAGGTTTCCTTCTCACCTTAGCCCATGAGTTCCCCTTGCAGGTCAGTTAGGCCAGAACAAGACTTGGGACAGGCTTGCCCCACACTTTCACTGGCCTCATATGTCTGAGGACACTAAAGAGTTTTGTCGCTCATGTGTCACCTGCCAAGCCAGTGGCAAATCAGGTGGCACCACAAAGGCCCCCCCTTATACCACTACCTGAGGTGGGGGTGCCCTTTGAGAGAGTGGGGATAGACATTGTTGGACCAATGGACCCCCCAACAGCATCTGGGCACAGCTTTATACTGGTGGTAGTGGATCATGCCACCAGGTATCCAGAAGCTATTCCCCTTAGGACCACTGCAGCTCCTGTTGTGGCCAGGGCCCTACTTGGAGTTTTCTCCAGAGTGGGGTTTCCTAAGGAGGTTGTCCATGACAGAGGTGCAAACGTCATGTCAGGATACTTGACTGCAATGTGGAAGGAGTGTGGTGTAAATTACAAATTTACCACACCCCATCACCCACAGTGCAATGGGCTTGTGGAGAGTTTCAACAAGACCCTAAAAGGGATGATAAAAGGGTTACCTGAAAAGCTTAGGCGAAGATGAGACATCCTTTTACCCTGCCTCCTGTTTGCTTACAGAGAGGTCCCACAGAAGGGGGTTGGCTACAGCCCTTTTGAACTTCTGTTGGGGCATCCTGTCTTAGTGACAGCATTGAGACCCCTGTAGTCTACACAAAACCTCATCTCTCTCTTACCATCCTGGGTGTGAGGTTTTGGCACTAGAACTACAGGACTAGCCCAAGGGCTCTCTGAGGGTTCAATGACTCCCAATTCCAACATCTTTTGTACTTCTTTCTTTATGCAGTCCCTGACATGGTCAGGTTGCCTGTAGATTTTACTCTTTATAGGCAGACTGTCACCAGTGTCCACCTCATGGGTGCACCAGTCTGTCTGACTGGGGGTCAGAGAAAACATTTGTCTGAAGGATTGAAGAACCGGTCTACAATCCCCTTGTTGATGCTCAGAGAGGCTGTCAGAAAAGACCACACCATCTACTGACCCATCAGGGTTCTGAGTGAGCAGGTCTGGGAGAGGGTCGCTCTCTTCCTCCTGCCCCTCATCTGTGGCCATGAGCAAGCCCATGTCCTTCCGGTCGACAAATGCATTGAGCCTGTTCACATGAAGCACCCTGTGGGGGCTCCTGGGAGTTCCAAGGTCCACCAGGTAGGTGACCTCTCCCTGTTGCTCAATGATGGTATGGGGTCCAGACCATTTGTCTTGGAGAGCTGCTGGGGCCACTAGCTCCAACACCCACACCTTCTGTCCTGCATGATAAACAGTTAGGACAGCCTTTTGGTCATGCCAAGCTTTTTGAAGTTCTTGGCTGGCCTCAAGGTTTTTGGATGCCTTCTCCATGTACTGTGCCATCCTGGAGCGGAGACCAAGTACATAGTCCACTATGTCAAGCTTAGGCTTTTTGAGAGGTAACTCCCATCCTTCCTTCACAAGACATAGGGGTCCTCTTACAGGATGCCCAAACAGAAGCTCAAAAGGGCTGTAGCCAACCCCCTTCTGTGGGACCTCTCTGTAAGCAAACAGGAGGCAGGGTAAAAGGATGTCCCATCTTCGCCTAAGCTTTTCTGGTAACCCTTTTATCATCCCTTTTAGGGTCTTGTTGAATCTCTCCACAAGCCCATTGCACTGTGGGTGATAGGGTGTGGTAAATTTGTAATTTACACCACACTCCTTCCACATTGCAGTCAAGTATCCTGACATGAAGTTTGCACCTCTGTCAGGGACAACCTCCTTAGGAAACCCCACTCTGGAGAAAACTCCAAGTAGGGCCCTGGCCACAACAGGAGCTGTAGTGGTCCTAAGGGGAATAGCTTCTGGATACCTGGTGGCATGATCCACTACCACCAGTATAAAGCTGTGCCCAGATGCTGCTGGGGGGTCCATTGGTCAAACAATGTCTATCCCCACTCTCTCAAAGTGCACCCCCACCACAGGTAGTGGTATAAGGGGGGCCTTTGCGGTGCCACCTGATTTGCCACTGGCTTGACAGGTGACACATGAGCGACAAAACTCTTTAGTGTCCTCAGACATATGAGGCCAGTGAAAGTGTGGGGCAAGCCTGTCCCAAGTCTTGTTCTGGCCTAAGTGACCTGCAAGGGGAATTTCATGGGCTAAGGTGAGAAGGAAACCCTTGAGAGATAAGGGAATGACCAGCCTCCTGGTAGCACCAGGTTTGGGGTCTCTTGCCTCAGAGTATAGGAGTCCTTCATCCCAATTTACCTTATGGGCACCTGTAGCATTGCCTGCAGCCTCAGCAGCCACTTGCTGTCTGAGGGATTCAAGGGAGGAACAGTCTAACTTGTGCCTGCCTCAAGTCTGCCCTGGAAGGTCCACTGTCCCAAGAAACTCAACCTGTTTAGGTTCAAGCTCTTCTAGGACAGTTCCTTTTGGGGTCTTTGGGTCAGCCTCCTGAGAGGGCTGATCCTCAACCTGAGGCAGGGGGGGAAGGCTCTGCCTTACCCCTACTGCTCTTCCTCTTGGGTAGTGTCTGGTCCATTCTTCCAAGATCCAGCACCTGTTCCGCTGGGCATTTCTTGGCCTGTTACCTGGTCACAGCAAGGAAATGTGAGGAGAGACCTAACATTTCTACATGAGTCCTGTACTCCACATCTGACCACATGGAGGATTCCAAATCATTGCCCAAGAGACAATCTACTGGGAGGTCTGAACTAACTACAACCCTTTTGAGGCCAGTTACCCCTCCACAGGAGAAGTTAACAACTGCCATACTGTGATTGGTAGTGACGTTGCTAGCATTGGTCACTAGGTAGTCTGAACCTAGCATGATCTGATCAGGATCCACAAAGGCTGGTGTCACCATAGTGACACTGGCACATGTGTCCCTGTAGGCCTGAGCCATTTTCCCATTGATTAAAGGCGTTTGCCTGTATTTGCCTAGAGTACTGGGACTTACAGTAAGGGTCATATCCATGTCCCCAGTACAGACAAGAACTGCCTAAGTAGGTATTCTGACTAAGTCAGAATCCACCTCAGTTCCCAGGGTTAACCCTACTAAAACCTTGGAGGGTACACTACCACTACTAACTGTACTAGGGGGTGCAGGTGTCTTAGGGACAGTAGTGGTAGGAGTTGGGCCTTTCTTGGTGCACTCACTAAACCAGTGAGTCTTGCTTTTACAGTATTGGCACCATGGTTTCTTAGGACCATCATTCTTCTTCTTTTGGGAATTCTGGGTCCCACCCTCCTTAGATTGTTGGGGCCCTGTTGAAGACTTCTGGTCATTTTGCTTATTCTCATTATTACCCTTCTGGTCTGCTTTCTTTTGGCCACCACCCTGGTTCTGGTTCTGCTGCTTGACCCTGGTTCTGACCCCATCTGTCTGCCTTCTTTCCCAATTCTTGGGGAGAGGTCAGATCGGAGTCAATCAGGTGCTGATGCAACAACTGGTTCTGACAATTTTTTAAGATTTTCTCTCTCATAATTAGATTATACAATCCTGTGTAATCAGTAACTTTACTTATCAGTAACCAGCCTTCCAAAGCCTTAGTGGCACAATCAACAAATTCAGTCCAATCCTGAACCTGAGTTTTCTGGGTATCTCTGAACATTAACCTGTACTGTTCAGTTGTTAAGCCAAACCCATCAATCAGTGCATTTTTCAGGACTTTGTAATCATTAGCATCCTCATCTCTAACAGTGAGGAGCTTATCTCTACCTTTGCCTTCAAAGGAGAGCCACAATATAGCTGCCCACTGACTCTGGGGTGCCTGCTGTACTTTGCAGGCCTTCTCCAGAGCAGTTATCCACTTGTGGATATCATCTCCTGTCTTATAGGAGGGCACTATTTTACTCAGGTTTCTAGTATCGAAACCCCTGTCTTTATCCCTAGGGATATTGCTGCCACCAGTGGGTACTACCCCACTCAACTGCTGCTCTCTAGCAAAGGCAAGCTTCTCTTTCGCAAGGGTAAGTTCTTCCCTTTGAATCCTCAGATAAGCTTCCTTCATCTTTGCCTCCTGCTCTCTCCTCTGAGCGGAAGGCATACTCCTCTGAGCAGAGGCATGAGAGGCATGAGAGTGAACAGATCTGTTGGAGTCCCTAGAATGAGATCTCTCTCTTTTAACCCCAAAGTTAGGCCTGCTTGTGAATGGCACTGGGGGTCCCCCAGTCCCATCCCTATGTAGGTCTAAGTTGGCCCTGGTAAGTCTACTGACTAAAGGTTGGCCATTTTCTGCCTCATCCTCAGATACATCCCCTTCTTCCCTACTATCTACATTCTCTGTTTCAGGTAGGTTAGAGTCTGGATCACCTGGATCACCTTCTAAGGCCTGGTCACCCCCACGCTCCTGTGCCTGCTGCCGCAGCCCCAGCCTCCCGAGGGCCGCCGAGCCCACACCAGCTATTCCCGCCGCCCCAGCCTCCCGAGGGCCGCCGAGCCCACACCAGCTTTTCCCGCCGCCCCAGCCCGTGGCCCCGCCCCCCGACAGCCGATTGGCTCGCGCTCCCGCCTCCCCGCAGACCCTCCCGACCGGCTCCCTTCTTATGATGTCCCCAGAGCGACCGCGCAGCGGACGCGCGCAGCGGGAGCACCGATTGAGCGCCGAAGGTGCGCCAAAGGTAAGCCCGTCTGCGCCCGTCCGCGCCTGGACCGCGCCCAGCGCCAGGACCCCTGGCCCTCGCAGACCCCAGCCCACCCGCCGGACGTACGACGCCGCCACCCTCAACGCCGGCCGAACCCCTGGATGCTACCGAGCCACCCCGAGACACACCCACGGACCCTTCATCTGCCAGTCCTGCAAGTTCTCCTGCACCCGGACCTGCACTGCACCAGCACCCACCAAGCCGAACTCCAGCAGCACCCACCTGAAGTGCATCCTGCTCAACACCCGCTCCGTCCACAGACACGCCGTCGAGCTCTGGAACCTGCTCGACACCACAGCCCCAGACGTCGCCTTCCTCACGGAAACCTGGATGAACGCCTCCTCAGCGCCCGACACCGCCATCGCCATCCCGGACGGCTACAAGATCATCCGGAGAGACCTCGTCAACCAGACAGGAGGAGGCATCGCCATCATTCACAGGAACACCATCCGCATCACGACCAACACCGACGACACCATCGCACCCGCCGAACACCTGCACTTCCAGATCCACGTCAACCCCAAGACCACCCTCAGAGGCACCCTCATCTGCAGACCCCCGGGACCACGCACACAATTCAGCGAGGACATCGCCGACTTCATCAGCCCACTCGCCCTCCCCTCAGCCGACTACATCCTCCTCGGGGACCTCAACTTCCACCAGGAGAACAACGACGACCGCAACACCACCACCCTGCTGGAAAACCTCGCAAACCTGGGACTCAAGCAGCTGGTGACCACCCCCACCCACCTCGCCGGACACGCTCTCGACGCCGTCTTCTCATCCAGCAAAGACATCGCCTTCAGCCACGCCACAGGACTCCACTGGACGGACCACAGCTGCGTCCACTTCACCTTCAGAAGAACGACGACCCACCACCACCAGCAACAGGTTGCCCGAAGAAGCTGGAACAAGATCACAGCCGACCAGCTCGCCGCTTCCCTGAGTCAGCACCCTCCCGCCAGCTCAGCGAACCCCAGCCAGGCCGCCGACAACCTCACGAAGTGGATCAGCAACTGCGCGGACGAACTCGCCCCTCTGAGGACCCCGCCCAGCAGATCCGGCAGCAAGAAAGCCCCATGGTTCACCGACGAACTCAAGAGCTCCAAGAAGAACTGCCGAGCCCTCGAGAAAGTCTGGAGAAGGGAACCAACACCGGACAACATGACCACCCTCAAGCTTGCCACCCGGAGGCACCACCAACTGATCCGCGCCACCAAGAAAACTGCATTCAAGGACCGACTGGACAACAACGCACACAACTGCAAGGAACTCTTCAACATCGTGAAAGAGCTCTCCAACCCCAACGCCGGAAACAACGACATCACCCCATCGCAAGACCTCTGCAACTCCCTCGCCTCCTACTTCCACAACAAGATCGCGGACATACACAACAGCTTCAGCATTCAACCATCGCACACAACGACCGCAGCAACGCCGCCCACCACCACCCTCCGCGCCTGGACTCCGATCAGCACTGATGACACCGTCCGCATGATGAACTCCATCCACTCCGGATCTCCGACCGACCCCTGCCCTCACCACGTCTTCAACAAGGCCGACGCTGTCATCGCACCCCACCTGCGGGACATCGTCAACACCTCCTTCGACACCGCCACCTTCCCGGAGAGCTGGAAGCACGCCGAACTCAGCGCTCTACTAAAGAAACCAACAGCGGACCCCACCGAACTCAAGAACTACCGCCCCATCTCGCTCCTCCCGTTTCCAGCCAAAGTCATCGAGAAGACCGTCAACAAACAGCTGGCCGCCTTCCTCGAGACGAATGGATCCCTCGACCCCTCACAGTCTGGCTTCCGAGCCAACCACAGCACCGAGACCGCCCTCATCGCTGCCACCGATGACATCCGAGCCCTGATGGACAACGGAGAAACAGCGGCCCTCATCCTCCTAGACCTCTCCGCGGCATTCGACACTGTCTGCCACCGTACCCTAGTGCAGCGCCTCAGCAACGTCGGAATTCAGGAGAAGGCACTGGAATGGATAGTCTCCTTCCTCGACGGAAGAACACAGAGAGTCCGTCTACCACCGTACAAGTCAGAGGCCACCGAAGTCATCTGCGGCGTCCCTCAAGGATCCTCGCTGAGCCCCACCCTCTTCAACGTCTACATGAGCCCCCTCGCGCCCATCGCACGCCAACACAACCTGAACATCATCTCCTACGCCGATGACACCCAGCTGATCCTCTCACTGACCAACGACCCCGCCGCTTCCAGAGCCAACCTTCACGAAGGGATGAAAGATGTAGCCGAGTGGATGACGACCAGCCGCCTGAAACTGAACTCAGACAAGACGGAAGTCCTCATCCTGGGCTCCTCGCCCTCCGTCTGGGACGACTCCTGGTGGCCCCCCGCCCTGGGCACCGCACCCACACCGACAGACCACGCACGCAACCTGGGCTTCATCCTGGAATCCTCCCTCTCCATGACCAGACAAGTCAACGCCGTCTCCTCGTCATGCTTCAACATCCTGCGCATGCTACGGAAGATCTTCCGGTGGATCCCCACCGAGACCAGGAAGACGGTCACCCAGGCCCTCGTCACCAGCCGACTGGACTACGGCAACGCCCTCTACGCCGGAACCACCGCCAAGCTCCAGAAGAGACTCCAGCGGATCCAGAACGCCTCAGCCAGACTCATCCTCGACATCCCCCGACGCAGCCACATCTCCGGACATCTGAGAGACCTGCACTGGCTCCCCGTCAACAAGAGAATCACCTTCCGTCTCCTCACCCACGCACACAAAGCCCTACACGATCAAGGCCCGAGCTACCTCAACAACCGCATCAACTTCTATGCTCCCAAACGCCACCTCCGATCAGCCAGTCACGCCCTCGCCGCCGTCCCCCGCATCCGAAGAACGACAACAGGAGGAAGGTCCTTCTCCCACCTGGCCGCCAAGACCTGGAACTCCCTCCCGACCGACCTGCGCCTGACCCAAGACCACCTCTCCTTCAGGAAGAAGCTCAAGACCTGGCTGTTCGAGCAGTAGCAGCACCCCCCCCCGCCCCCCAAGCGCCTTGAGACCCTCCGGGTAAGTAGTGCGCTCTATAAATGTCCTTGATTGATTGATTGATTAAGGGGGGCATGCTCCCATCTGGATTAGAGGGGCCTGTGTTAGAAGCCCTTCTAGCATCATATGTTTCTAAGAGACCTAACAGAAAAGGAGTGGTAGGGTTAGAACCCTGTTTCAGTCTCCTGGAGGTAACACAATTGTCTCATCTCCTGGAAGCTAAGCTGAGTGCTGCATATCTGGAAAGGACCTGTGGAGGGTCACTAACCACTAGGAGAGTCACTGAGGACTCTCCATGGGTAGACATGCTTTCTAGTGAGGTGTAAGTGATGCACTTACCTACACTATGGGTTTTCCTACTGATCCCTTGCTAAGAGTTGTAGTCAGGGTGTGCTAGGCCCTTTCTACTACAACAGCTGGTTCAGTAGAACTCAGAGTATTTCTAACCTTATTATATGTACCTATGGGACCTTATGTGATCTTTCAAATGATATTGCAAGATTATATTTGGTAAAAACAACAGCAAGCTCAAATCCCAACCGCTGCACACCAATGTGAGAAGTTGGCCTGATATATGATGTTCACTAGTTCTAGTGATCACCTTGTATCAGTCCAAACAACCCTTATGGTGATTGGTTGTAAGTCAACATATTGACCAGCTATCCTAATGGTAGCATGGACAAAGCAGTCTTAGGCTAAACTCTTTTGGCATGTGAAGCCAGCTGTTTTACCACATATAACCCCTTGAATACCAGATGAAAGGACACCACACAGGTTGTTATGAAAATAAACAGTATATTTATCATCAAAGCTTTATTTCGATATACAAGATATCATAAAAGCACATACAAAATGTATTAATAACAAACACCTCTGAACTCTTTATGAGGTCAGAGGGCTAAGCACATGACAATCTCTTAAGAAAAACAAGATAAGTTGCACAAAATTACAATGGTGCCCTAGGGGCACGACAAACCATATACTAAGTAAATGGTATAAGGAAAGCAATAGAAGGAATGGAGCTGTCCAGAGGCTGTGGGTTCGCTAGGACTACACTATCCTAGCCTCAGGTAAGTAATAGGAGGCCCACGGGACGCGTGTGCAGAGTGTGAACTCACACGCGAGATGCGGAACAAAGTCAATGGACAGTACAGTTTACGAAAAAGGTAAGTACCGACAGTCTTTACTATCTAGGACTAAAACGACTGGAAATCTGGACACTAGGAGAGTTAATCTACCCTTGAGCACCGAAATGCTCTTGTTACGAGTGCATAGGTGTCAAAGTGTGTTGGGTTTCCGCGTCGAAGTCTATGGAGCCTTGAAGAAAGATGCTGCAGGCGACCAAGTGGAAGATGTCCGGTGCGATCCACGGGTGGATCGAGGAAGAAGAGGACCTGAACGCAGAGGGGACAGTGTTCAAAGTCAATAGCCAGTGACCGATGTGGAACCAGGAGGGAACCAGGAGCTGTTGTCGCAATCAGGTGAAGAGTGGACGCTTGTCTCTGCAGCCACGTGGACCAGGAGGTGTCTTCGACGACCAGGATGGAGGCACAAGCTGTCCCACGCAGGCTTCTCGCTGTCGGCGGTGTCGGATCCGGATTTGCAGTCAACAGGCCTTGGCAAAGGCAACCAAGGCGGTAATTGGAAACAGTGTCTGGTGCGGACCAGGAGGGTCCGGGGTACTTCTCTTTTGGAAGGAAGCAAGGGCCAGTCTGGAGCAACCAGACCAGCAGTGAAGATTTCAAAGATCGTCGTCTAGGAGGCCACTAGCCAGCCGGCAAGTGACCAGACAACGCGTCGAGCAGCAATCAAGCAAAAGGGCCCCACGCAGATCTCCCATGCTGCGTTCTGATTGGCCTTCGGACTGGGGAAGGGAACCTCCCCCGCCGGTGTAGGAAGGTGGATATCTGACTATGGTTACCCCCAACTTTTTGCCTAGTGTTTTGCTGGTTTTTGACTTAGTTGGCCTGGGATCCTGTTATTCAGGACCCCAGGCTTCCTGCTCTCTCTGTTAAAATGGACTCCATGTAACTTAGGTGCATTTACCAATTGGTACTGGGCCACCTTATCAGTCCCTGTACAGTGTACCATAGGTACCCAGGGCATAGGTGTACCCAGGGCCCACCAGGGGCTGAAGTATGTATTATGCCACCCCTGGCTGGCCATCTAAACAGACACAACAGGCTGGTAAGACAGATGGGACAAGGTGGTGTAATCACCCTTTGCTATAGATATAGTATACCTATATCTAACCCTAAAATGGACACATATATTCCTATCAGTCACTCCTATGGCAGGCCTTATCAATCCTGAAGGCAGAGTGCTTGGAATTATGTGAGATGGTGCTCTGGCATGAGCTGAGCCTGTCTGCAGCTTGCGGAACCAAGTCCTAATAGCTGTTCCATGATAACGCTATACCATATACTCTTAAGTGCATTATAATCCTCGTGGTTGAATGCTAACTTTGGTATAGCATTATCAAAACATGTCGAGTAAGGTGTCATACGAATTGGAATACTACCCCCTCGCCAGTTCTGGCGACGGGGGTAGCATTCCACCCTTTTAGAGGGACACGACAAGTATGTAACTGTGAACCCCGGTTAAAGTTAAACGAAGCCTCAGCATCACAAAATGGATGCTGCCACCACAGACACAAGTCTGACCTCTTGCTGCTGGGAGTCCTTCCAGCGAGGGAGGCCTAGACAAAGGGTTTCCTGCCTTGGGAGGTGCTAGCACCACCCCAGACAGGATTTTGTGTCAAGGTACGCGGTAGTGTGTTGGGGGCAATGCGAATTGTATGAGCTTTGAGCGGGAGATTCGTTTATTTAGAAGACCAGGTTCCTAACTTTTATGTTTGCTCCGCTCGTTCTCGGAACCTTTATGTAAACACACTGAGTACAGAGTGCAATGAGGGACCGCATTAACTACCGCGTGTGCTTTGCGTCTTTCGCATACCTTGGCATTAGAAGCTAGATTTTAGCGAATTAAGTTGACACGCCGCCATTTTTGTTATTCAGGCCACAGAGATCGACTACGAATTGAAGTTCACCCGTTGGGAGGACAGCACTGAATAGCAGAACAACGTATAACGAACTATTATTGCCCATTCCCTGTGGACAAACAAGTGAGTACTTTTCTGGTTTAAATGAGTCCAAAAGACCTCGCCGCACTTTGGTACATTGAGCTGACTCATTTCATTGAATCTACACAGATCACTCTTTAAAGACAAGACACCTCCAAGATTACAGGTACTGCGTGTGATTGTTGTTGTCTGAATGTTAAGTCGAGGATTGCTCACCGTTTAGAACACCTATAGTAAGGTCTGCCCATTTTTCATGTTTTTCAGATTAATTCCACACTTGGTCCTGATGAGGATCCATTCAACGTTTGGGATTTGAAACGCGTCGACCCCCCTTCTTGTCTGTTCTAGACTAGGCCAATCATTGATAAAGTATCATGATTAAAAAGAATGTTTGATGGCCTTTTAGTTTGAAAATATTGGCAAATATTTTAGTTGCGATAGGCACCTTTGTAACAAAAAGAGACTAAACAGTTTAGGGTTACCTATACGCATTGCAAACTACGTTTTTCACTTACCTATTTTTCTCTTTGTGCGTATGGTGTATAAGTTAGTATGTATGAGCAAGTTGATTATGAATGGAGCACAGTATAATTGTTGAGATTGATAATTGAAGTGCGCTTGACTTCACTTTTGTACATATTCACACATTTTATACTGAAGCTAGAAGTTTTCCTCCCTTTATGAGAATTTAATTTCCCTATTTGAATGTAAGTAATTGTCAAACATGGAAGTTCTTTGAAAAAAAATTTGGAAAACCACTAAAAATAGAACAATACAATTTTGAATTAATAAAACTTTATTGGAAAGAGACTCTGGACTGAAAAAGTGGTCCATGCAAATGAGCTGTTTTGTTCTCTTGTTTTGTCCCCAAAAATTTAAATGACTGCGCAGTACTGGCACCTTGTTTTGTTGTTCATAATAGTGGCTTTAGCCCCCTTCCTGGGTCCCACCCATAGGAGGGACCTAGCAGGTAATCCAGCCCCTAGATTTGGTATATAGGTAGAAACTGAGTCCCAAGACTTTAGATTTATCCTGACTGAAACTTGAAACGAAACTCTGGACCTCCGACGTTCAACCTGAAGATAGAAGACGGAAGAATCTCCCTTGTGGTCAAGGAGTGACCACCCTATGTAAGCAGGCACCATCAAGCGATCAACGGTTTGCTTTGTCGACGCTCCCGCCGGAGCCCGAGCACAGAGCCTAACAAGACCCGGACTTCCAGACTTCCAACAGCCCGATCCACAGCCACAGCAGAGCTGAGGCCCTTGGAGGCGACGAGAGACGTGGGACCGGCCATCTTGGAAAGCCAGCGAATTGCTTTCCGTGCAACTTCTGAGGCACCCTCGAAGTTGTGCATTGGGGATTGAGAAGCCCCAGCCCCGAGCACCAACTGCGCCAAAGATCAGCCCTCCACACTCCACGAGTTCTGCGTGGGGCCCTTCATCATTTTCCTGCTCGATGCGTCTGTCCGGTCACTTGCCCGTTGGCTAGTGGCCTCCGTGACGACGAACCTTTGAATTTACACCACTGGTCTGGTTGCTCCAGACTGGCCCCTGCTTCCCTGAAAAGGAGAAGCCCATCAGACCTTGCTGGTCTGATCCAGAAGCCATCTTCGATTCCTGCGTGGGTTGCCTTTGCCAAGGCTTGTTGACTCCAATCCGGAAGCAGACACCGCCGACAGCGAGAGCCTTTGTGGGACAGTCCGTATCCAGCTCCTGGTCGTCATCGACACCTCTTGGTCCACGTGGCTGCAGAGTCAAGCTTCACAACATCACCTGATTGCTTCGCGACATCGCCTGGTTCCTTCAAGGTTCCTTCCTGGTCACTGGCTAGTGACCCAGACTCTGTCCCCTCTGCTTTCAGGTACTCTTCATCCTCGATTCGCCCTTGGATCCAACCGGACACTTCCCTCCTGGTCGCCTGCAGCATCTTTCTTCAAGGCTCCATAGGAATCACCATCGAAACCCGACACACTTTGACACCTATGCACCCGCTTCCTGTGGGTGAGGTAACGCGAGTACTTCAGTGCTACTGTGGGTATTTACTATCCTAGTGTCTAACTTTCAAGTAGCTTTCTCCTTGTCCATCCGGAAGTGACCTAAAAGAACTAGTTTCCAATTCTTTCATTCCCATTCTAACTCTATGGTAACTTGCGTGCGTGTAAAGACACTGCACGCGTATCCTGTGGGCCTCCTGCTCCCTAACCTTTGGTAGTACAGCGTAGCCCCAGCGATTCTCCAGGCCTTAGGCCTATCCTTTGTCCGTGATGTGGTTCTTATACCACTTTTTTAGTATATGGTTCGAAGTGCCCATAGGGCATTACTGTATTTTGTGCAACTTATTGTATTATATTTGAGTATCTTGTTATGTGCCTGTGACCTCATAAAGAGCTCAGAGGATTGTGTTAGAAATAAATACATATATATTTTGATATAAAACCTGTGTGGTGTCCTTTCACTTGGTATTAAAAGGGTTACATATGGTAAAACAGCTGGCTTCACATGCCCTCTTGAGTTTAGCCTAAGACTGCTTTGTCTATGCTACCACTAGGATAGCTGGTCTATAAGGTTGACTTTACAACCATCACCATAAGGGTTGTTTGGACTGGTGCAAGGTGCACATTAGAACAGTGAACATCATATACCAGGCCAACTTCTCACAGGCAGCACCTGCACAACCGTGTCCCACACAGAGTGGGAATAACGGCCCTAGAGGCATGCAGTGTTCACCAACTCCATCCCTAAGCTGGCAGATGAAAACAGCTTGTTGCCAGGCTGCTCCAGCTTCTTGGATTCCCTATCCGGAGGTGCGGAAGGGAACGCGCACAGTGAGGAAGAGGCTTGGACAACCAAGCTCTCAGGAGTGGGGTGTTGGGAGAGAAAGAGGGGGTCATCCGGAGCAGGAGGATGGAGTCGGGCCATGTTCCTTTAAACAGGAGCCCCTGTGTTGGGCCTGGACCAAGTGCCCAAAAGAAAGCCCGAAAGTGCATCATTAAAAGGCAGCAAGGGCTTCGAAGAAGTTGCCGCACGCTAAAGCACTTATGTCAGGAGGTTAGTCCTGATGGCCACTGTGGGGAGTTCGAGGTGGAGAGCCTCGACCGCCCTAGGCAACACCACTGCGTAACTGGCTCCCTCCTCCATAGCAACGGTAGGAGGAGACAGCATGCCAAGGTCAGATGAGATGTCAAGACCACTAGCATCTCCCAAGTCCTCTGCCCAGTCCGGATCATAGTCACACTGTTGTGTGAGAGGGCCCTCAGACGCCACAAAGTTCTCTTCTTCCTCCGAAGTCTGTGAAACAGGCTGAAAATAAGGAGGACAGACATAGGGGTAAAAAGGCCCCATCCGGCGCCATGTCCGGGTCAGGGCTGAAACTGGGGCCGAAGTCGGCGTTAGCACCGGACGACGTCGAAGTTGGTGCCGGAGGGGGGTCGACACCGGTGGAGGTGTTATGAGGTCAACCGGTGTCGCCTGGGATCTGGGAGGGGGGGGTGGAGGAGTTGGGAGGCGGGAAATACCAATGTGATCCCAGAGTTTGATAACCACCAAATCCACAACCTGCTTCAGCCAAGTACCATGCCACAATGGCATCTCAGCAGTCCGGAATTTATCCCAATTGAAACAGAGCAAGGTTGGTACCAGCGCCTCAGTGACGTCACAGTAGCCGGAGGCAGTCCATGTCGCTGAAGAGTGCACAACACATCTCTGCAGTGCAATTTTCAATTAGACAAACACGTTAAGTTTCTTTTTAAAATATTTTTCCTAGCAGGTATAGAGGAATTCTTGGACGAGAATGAAAAAAGTGACAATGCTGCTTTACTTGAAAGAAAGGGTTTAACACGTGAAAGATGATAAAAGATTGTGAGTGATGTGAAGCAGAGTTTCAAAAGCTGAGTTTTTAAAGTGAAAAGCGATTTGCTGCAGTGAGGAAAAATTAGTTGACTGCCAATACAGTGCTTTATGGGACTGTGACTGTTAACTCTTTACTAATGAGACTATTTAATCTCATTTTCTTCACCTAATTCCTTTCAAAGAATATATTTAAGAGAGGCCGTTCGGCCAAGCTATTTATAAAAGCGAGGTTTTAATTCTAATTGCAGTTATTTGATAAAAGAAAGAAAGTATTGACCTTAGCTAGACAATGTATAAAATGTCTTACTTCTTTATGAAAAAACTGTTCCGAGATCATACATATTGTGACGCTATTTTATGATTATTCGAGAAGATCCCATGATACACAGTTCAAAATAACTAGTGATCTAAGACAGACGGACAGAAAGAGGGAAAAAACAAGTCAAGAAAAAGTATAGGTGAAAAAAGCATGGTTAAGCCACTACAGCAGAGATTAGTGGGTTAAGTGAGAGGGAAAGGAGAGGTGTGTGGAAGGAGGACAGAAAGAGGAACAAAGGGGGTGGAAGGAAAATCATAGTCCAGTGCTGGCAGATCATAAAGCTTCACTTACTGTCTTACTGAGTAGGAGAGGTAGAAATCCTGCGAAAAATGGAGCAAAAGCCTCTCCGCCGACTGCAGCCCCAACCAAGGGGATGCCCTCGCCTGCGTACTCCACCAGCATGGCATCAAATTCTGCCTACAAAAGACAAGAGAGTCTATCAGGGCTGCAATCGTAGGTAAAGGACTGGGGCACTGCTGAGATTTAACCATAAACCAAAATGGATGCATGTGTAGGAGTTAGGAGCTGAGGAATCCCTTTTGCTGTACAGTTGTGATCCTTAGTGGGAAGCAAATGCTATAGTATAGCTTTGATTCTTCATGAGGAGCCCAAAACTCAGGAAAAGAAATGGCATTCTGAGTAACTGCTGACCTTCACCTACGACTGTACTTAAGACGCCCAAAAGGATGAGAGATATGTGACCTTACTCGGGGGAATCCACGATACCGAAGATCCCACTTAATATAATAATGATAGATGCCTCAGCAAGGAGAGCCATCATTATATCAAAGGAGAACTTGTTAAAGCACAAGAACCTCCTTACCTTTCTGACATGACACCAGCAATGAAGCCTATTTCGTAGTCCTTGAGAAGGACTTCTTAGGCGTGGCAGGGTCATACCCAGATAACACATCAGGAAAAAGCTTTAAAGCAAAGTTACTTACCTTCAGTAAAGATATATCTGTAAGAAACAGTAGTTAGTATTAGACTCCTTGCCTTAGAATATCCCCAGTCGTCAGTCTGGATCCAGAAACTTTAGCGTAGCAGTACCCCTGCGCGTCCCTAGGCGTCGTCTGCGGCTCCGCATCCGTTGACGGCGCCGGGATGACGTCGCCCTCGCGCGCAGACGTCAGTTCTTATACACAGCTTTTCCGCGCCAGAAACGCAGAGCCATAATAAAAACCAACACTGGTGCCATGAAACTAGGGCCCTGAAAGGGATGACCTTAACCCTAGATTTCGGTTCGCAGAACGGGAAGGATGGGTGGGGCGGAAAGGAATCTAATACTAACTACTGTTTCTTACAGATATATCATTACCGAAGGTAAGTAAATTATGCATCTGAAAGAAACAGGTTAGTATAAGATTCCTTACCTTAGAATAGATACCCCAGCAAGACCAACCCCGGTGGTGGGTCTGCGAACCAATAATTACACCAGAAAGTCCTCGAGAACGGAACGGCCGAAAAAGCCATCTCTCCGGACTTGGCTGTCCAGGCAGTAGTGTCTCGCAAACGTGTGCAGCGAGGCCCACGTAGCTGCCTGACAGATATCCTGCAAAAGGACTCCCCGACTCAGGGCAGTAGTAGCTGCTGTGGCCCGAGTGGAATGGGCGCGCAGCCCAGCAGGAGGTTCCTTTCTCGCCAAAGAGTAGCAAACCTTGATGCACAAGACGACCCACCGAGAGATGGTCCGCTTGTGCACCGCCCGTTCATTCTTAGCGCCCACATAACCAACAAAGAGCTGGTCATCCACCGGAACTGGCGTGTGCGGTCTAGATAGAAGGAGAGCGCACGTTTTGGGTCCAGACGGTAGAGCCTCTCTTCCTCTTTCGAGGGATGCGGAGGCGGAAAGAAGGTGGGCAAGGTGATATAAAAAGCTGTAACCACCTTGGGCAGGAAAGAAGGACGAGTCCTCAGGACAACCTTTTCCGGATGAACAGAGAGGAAAGGAGGTTTAGAAGATAGAGTCTGGAGCTCACTCACTCTCCTGACAGAGGTGATGGAAACCAGGAATGTAATCTTAACCACATGCGCGCTAGCGGTTTTCCCGCTGCGATTTTGAAAATCGCGCGTTACGTGACAAAGTCAGCTCGTTATGCGCGTAGCGCAGGTAACGCCCATGACGAGCTGGATTTGTCATGCGCGTCGAAGGGGTTAAGAGTGAGAAGACGAAGAGGACAGTTAAGAAGTGGCTCGAAGGGAGCGCACATCAAATAAGTCAGAACAAGATTCAAGTCCCACTGAGGCATCACGAAAGGAACAGGGGGAAACATATGAGTGATGCCCTTCAAGAACCTATTTACAACTGGGGACTTGAAAAGAGAGGGCTGATCAGGGAGCCTTAAGAAGGCAGAAATGGCAGAGAGGTAGCCCTTAAGAGTGCCCAGAGCAGAGCCCTGCTGGGCAAGAGAAAGAAAAAAGAGGAGATCCTCAGAAAGGGGGGGGGCAGAGAGTGGATCCACAGCCTTTGCTCTGCACCATGCCACAAATTTGTTCCACCTGCAGGCATATACCGATTTTGTGGAGGGACGACTGGCTGCCAGAATCACATCGCAGAATTCAGGAGGCAAGTCAAATGGCCTCAACTGTCGCCGCTCAATCTCCACGCATGGAGGTGGAGGCTGGACAGGTTCGGGTGGAGGACCGTCCCCTGCTGCTGCGACAGAAGGCCCTCCTAAGAGGAAGACGGATAGGGGGATCGACTGACATGCTGAGTAGCTCGGGATACCAGTATCTTCATTCCCAGTCCAGAGCCACAAGGATGACTTGGGCCCGGTCGCGCCTGATCTTCTTCAGCACTCTAGGCAGAAGTGGTATAGGTGGAAAGGCATACAACAGACCGCAGCTCCACTCGCGTCGAAAAGCATTTCCGAGCGAGTGCTGCCTTGGAAATTCCAACGCGCAGAAGTGATGACATTGCGCGTTCTCTTCTGTGGACAATAGATATAACCAAGGCTCACCCCACTGCTGAAAGAGACCTTGCACCACGTCCGAGTTCAGACGCCATTCGTGATCCATCATGCACCGACGGCTGAGTTCGTCCACCCTGGCGCTCAGAGAACCTGCCAGGTGTTTAACCACCCGGGTCACACCCTGATGTTCCAGCCATTGCCAGAGACGCAGAGCCTCCTGGCATAGGGTCCACAACCCCACCCCGCCCTGTTTGTTGGAGTACCACATGGCGGTGGTGTTGTCCGTGAACACCTGCACTACACTCCCCCGGACAGAGGGGAGGAATGCTTTCAGTGCAAGTCGGATCGCCCGCATCTCCAGAAGGTTGATGTGGAGCCGGGACTCTGCTGGAGACCAGAGGCCTTTGATCTCCGCCTCTCCCATGTGCCCCTCCCCAGCCCAGGAGGGACGCGTCTGACACAACTACGTGCTCCGGTTGGGGAAGGGAGAGGGATATGCCGCTGACCCAATCGCGGTCCGTGAGCCACAACTGCAACTATCTTGCAGTGCCCTCCGAGATCAAGACATGGTCGGACAAGTTGCCCTGATGCTGGGCCCACTGAAACTTCAGGTCCCACTGTAGAGCTAGCATTCCCCACCTAGTGTGAAGCACAAGAAGGATGCAGGAGGCTATCAGCCTCAGAAGCCGCAGCGTCAACCTGACCGAGACTCGGGATAAGGGCTGAAAGATCAGATTCGGAGCCTGAATATCCCAAACCCGCTGTTAGGGAGGATAAACCCAAAACTGGGCTGAGTCTAGAACCGCTCCGATGAAGAGGAGCTTTTGAGAGGGGCACAGGTGTGACTTCGGCACATTCATGGAGAACCCCAGCAAGTGCAGGAGGTCGACCGTAGTCTGGAGGTGGCTGACGACTGTCTGGGGCGAGCCTGCCTTTAACAACCAGTCGTCGAGATTGGGGAAGACTGACACCCCTAATCTGCGCAGATGAGCTGCGAACACCGCCATCACTTTCGTGAACACCCGAGGGGCGCTGGTATGGCCGAAGGGGAGCACGGTAAACTGAAAGTGCTTGTGGCCTTCCATGAACTGCAGGTAGCGCCAGTGGGCCGGCAGGAAAGGGATGTGAAAATAAGCGTCCTGCAACTCCAACGCTACCATCCAGTCTCCTGAGTTCAGCTAACACCTGAGCCAGAGTCAGCATCTTGAACTTCTTCTACCGGAGGAAGCCGTTGACGTTAAGCAGGTCCAAGATAGGGCATAGGCCTATTTTGCCCTTCTTGGGAACCAGAAAGTAGTGGGAGTAACAACCACACCCTACTTCTGGCCCAGAAACGCGCTTGATGGCCCCCTTGGCCAAGAGGGCCGTAACTTCCTCTTGCAGAAGTTGCAAATGATCCCCCGACACGCAGTGGTACTGCGATGGCATGGCTGGAGGTGTCGCCTCGAAGGGGAGGGAGTAGCCCCTTCGGACGATTTGCAGCACCCACCTGTCCGATGTGATGTCGCGCCAGTGGAGGAGGTGATGGCGAACCCTGCCCCCCACAGGCGTTAAATGGGCCTGAAAGCTCGGACTAGGAGGGCTCTGAGGCGGATGCTGCGGGGGTGGATGTGGACTGGCCTCGCCATTGTCCCCTGGCACCGCCACGGCGGTTACCACGTCCGCAACCGCGCTGGATGTTAGTCTGCGGTCCGTGGCTGGCAGGACGTGTGGGGGTGCCCCTTCCTTGGCCACGAAAGGAGCAAAAGGCAGCAGTTTGCTGGGGCGGGGCCGACAGGCCCAAGGACTTGGCTGTAGCCCTGGAGTCCTTAAAGCGCTCAAGCGCACTGCCATCTTGAAAGAAACTGCACTTCGCTTCCAGCACGACTCCCGAGGTAAACTCGACAAAGTGCTTTGGGGACTGAGAAGCCCCAGCCCCGAGCAGCCCCTGCACCGAAGATCAGCCCGCCAGCATCCACGAGATCTGCGTGGGGCCCTTCTGCCTGTTTGCTGCTCGACGCGTTGTCTGGTCACTTCCCGGCTGGCTAGTGGCCTCCTAGACGACGAACTTTGAAATCTTCACTGCTGGTCTGGTTGCTCCAGACTGGCCCTTGCTCCCCTCCAAAAGAGGAGCACCCCGGACCCTCCTGGTCCACTCCAGACGCCGTTTCCACTCACCGCGTGGGTTGCCTTTGCCAAGGCCTGTTGACGCCGATTCCGGATCCAACACCGCCGACAGCGAGAGCCTGCGTGGGACAGCTCCTGCCTCCATCCTGATCGTCGAAGACACCTCCTGGTCCACGTGGCTGCAGAGACAAGCGTCCACTCTTCACCTGATCGCGACGACAGCATCTGGTTCCTTCCTGGTTCCACACCGGTCACTGGCTAGTGACTTTGAACACTGTCCCCTCTGCTTTCAGGTCCTCTTCTTCACCGATCCACCCTTGGATCGCACCGGACATCTTCCTCCTGGTCGCCTGCAACATCTTTTCCTCCAGGCTCCATAGACTTCAACGCGAGAACCCGACACACTTTGACACCTATGCACCCGCAGCCCGTGGGTGAGGTAACGAGAGCATTTCGGTGCTCAAGGGTAGTTTAACTGTCCTAGTGTCCACTTCCACAGTCGTTTTAGTCCTACCTAGTCAGGATTGTCCGTACTCACCTTTAACTTGAACTGTACTGTCCATAGACGTTGTTACGCATCTCGCGTGTGAGTTCACCCTCTGCACACGCGTCCCGTGGTGTAGTTCTGAAAATTCTGGACTCGAGAATTAAACTTTATCATAGCATGACGATTTTTATATCAAAATACCGAGAATGGCTAGTACACTATGTACACATTTGAAAAAATGGGGACCCCTACAAACGATGTATTCACTACCGGTAGGGACTGACAAGAATTATTTTGAAAAGGAAAATAGTGAAAACTGTTAAGTGCCAAAAACCTAGGAAACACACTTCAATTTACATACAAAGTGACATGAAACTGTGATGGACTGAGACCAAAACTGATTCAAATATCAAAACATATTTTTTAAGAATTTATTTGGTTTTTTATCTTTTTGTTTTGAGTGGATAATCTTATATGGTTAAAAATGTAATACAAATGTGAAATACATGAAAAACATAAATACATAAGGAACAAATAATATCACAGTGCAAAAGATATATGCAAAAACAGAAGAGAACATCAAATGACTATTGATTGTAATTGGTGGGCTGATGAAGTTAGCAAAGCGGTAGATGTAAACTCAACGCGCGTTTCGGCTATTGCCTTCCTCAGGAGTCCGTCATTTGCAACAGGACAAAAAATAATAAATACACACTAGAAAACAAAAAAATATATATTTTTTTGTCACAACTTAAATTATAATATTGCAGTATACATATCTAGTTCTTAAAAACCTAGGTCTAGGTCACCTTAATGGAATACATTTTTTTATACATATACACATGGATACGGTAAAAAGCTGGATTTATTCTGGCACGGTTTATACCAATCACATTATTCTTGTTTGTTCATAACGGCACATTTTCTATTGTTATATACATTTTTATGTCTGTTTCATAGATAACCACTGGTGACCTTTAGTTCTGTGCTTGCCTTCAGAGAGTGAAAAACGATCTCATAGTTTTATCATGTTTAATACATTGACCCATATTATAAGGTATCATTCTCGATATAGACCACATGTGGTGAAATCTGATCTTATGTGGAGATGACCCACCTCTAGGGAAAGATGAAATTTAGAAGAAGGGGATAGTTGCAGAGGAGAGAAAGGAGGTGACAGTAAATGTCTGAAAACCAATAACAACTGAACCATTTAATTGGCTGATGCTAAGCTAGAATAGCACATGAATCTATCTAGATGGAAAGGGGTAGGTATTATATGAAGAGGCTACTTACGTAATGGTTGGCCGCTCTATTTCTATTAGTTCTTGAGCGAAATATATAATACTCGTGATAGTCTGAAACATAAGATAGATCTAGTTGGTATTAATGGAGGCCTGTAAGTTCTCCTAGTTGGCTATGTATTCTATCCTAACAACAGTATTAAGAAAAAATGTGTTCATTACCGATTTATTATTGGTTACTTTGCCGGAAGGTGATGAACGATCCAGACATCAAGGTTAAAAGACAGGTATATTTTGCTGATCTGATAAAAAGCGGGAATGACCTCTGTAACAGCTGTAAGATAATATGTATATATTTTATATTTAGAAAAAATTCCAAATATTTCGTTATTTATATCAGCCTAGTGGTTAGGATAGAAGATGTATTATAACTGTGCAATGATTATAATTCTGCCAATACCTGTAACGCCAAACAAAGGTTGTCAATTAATTTTCTTCCTTAATTTCTTTCTGAAGGGTAAATGTTCAGGGGAATTTTCAGCTACAGAGAAACTTTAGTTGATTTACAGTTGTTTATCTGGCAGAAAAAGACGAAGGAGAGAGATATACGGGGGTTTATTTAAGAGGTCCAGGTATGTGTGGGATAACAGAGAATAGGCACAGTAACTGTTTCGAAATATTAACGTCAGGCTAGATCACATGGAACTCCATACCTTCTAATATCCGACGCGTGTCTTGTGTTTGAAGCTAACTATGCTCCGGGCGCTGTCTGTATTTCAAGTAGGCCAACCCGTTCTGCAGATAAAGGAGATATTTTTAACCTCGGGGGACTCGAAAAATCAGAATAGTAACGGGAAAGGAGTGCGGGATGATATTTATAACATCGGGATACTGGAAAAATCAAAGAGACGACAGGAAGGGGGTGCGGGATGAATGACAGACGGCAGAGAATGGTCGAAAAATACTTACAAATGAAAAGTTTAGTCGAAGTCCGTGATGGGGAATCTGATGGACCGGGAGCAATGGTTCTGAACACGATAATGTTCATAAAGAAAGAACGAACAAATCGGTCCGTATATATAGGGTGTTACTACACTGATTTGGTGCAGGTGTGGTAGGTAATGACATTGTTTGACGCGTTCCGATGGCGTTTGCTCTAAGTTCATGGGTGGAGACCCATGTGCCAAACGATTGGCGCGTAACGATGACGATTTGTAGTTTGTTCCCTAGCTATGAGCCCCAGGATCAATCAGGTTAAAATACATCGTGTGTCCTCGTCGGATCGTATAATGTGGATACATTAAAGGGGTGCATTTCCAGTATTCTAGCGCAATGATAATTGATATGTTGGTGCGATCTTGTTTACATGACCAAAATATGGTCTTCCTTTATTCATGTACCCACATTTTGTGGAAAGTTAACGTTATGACTAAAACATTATGAGGCGAACATATATTTTATAGTAATAGAAAACGGACAACGTGGGTTTGGGTTAGACGCCATGATGAGTGTGGATGTTTTCAGGTAATTATATTGACGTCCTTTCCCACTCGATTAATTTTATAACGATATGTATACAGATGTAGACATATCGTTATTGCTGTTTAAACCTGTTGGGACCCAATATCTCAAGAGGGATAGTAACTCATTATTGCGCATTTCTAAATTCTCCCATCGCGGGCAGCATTTTAGAGAGGATGGAGTTTTTCGAGATGGAGAGACCTGCCAAAACCATGAACTTTAAAACCAAGATATGTAAAATAATGACAAAGAAAAGCTTTTTGATATTGTGCATTTTCATGTTATTCAGTGTGATGATATTTTTAATAAGTTATGCTTTATTCTCTTTTCGAGTAACATTTGCACCCACTACATCGCCCATACCTCCTCCTTCTACTGTTTCCCCACACTCTTTTCAACCCCTTCCTGAACACGAATCAGCTAGGAGATTAGAGTTTATTAATAACTCCTTTGTTCAGCTCTTGCATCAACACCAACTAGTAATGAACACGACTAACTGTTGGGTGTGTGGTCTTATGCCTCACACAACGGATAAAGGTATCCCTTATCTGGTCCTGCCTTTCAGCCACAATGGTTCTGTGTGGGCATACAGAACAATGTTCATATATGCTCGTGAAGTCCATCCCCTACGTTCTGTAAAAGACAATCCTAAGAATAGTGCTCTAGTTAAGGGTATAGTCAACATGATTAAGGAAGATATTTCTTATGTGACTACCCCCGAAGATGAGACACTTGCCTATATAGGATGGAACGTGACCGGATATGGAGCTACTCTGAGTGAGAAACAGCAAGCTAAGAGATCCTCCCCGATTTGGATTGTACCCCATCAGGGTCACCTATGTCTGCAAGGTACTGGCAAGAATCCCCGAGCTCAGTTAGGGAAGAGTGTCTGTACTGAAACGTATGTTTTTGGGTCTCAGACTTCCCCTTCGTTTTTAGCAGCTAAGGGTACCTATTTCATCTGCCATGATAGAGCCTATACATGGTTGCCCCCTGACTTTTCGGGCTCATGTTTTGTTTCGTTCCTGTTGCCCCCCACCTATACAGCAGCGGCAGATTACCACAAGACAAGGATAGTTAGAGGTGTATTGAGCAAAGAAGACACTGCAGGACAAGAATTTGGGGACTTCGTAAAGGGTTTTCTGCCGTTCTGGGGACCGATGGCTAACAGCAGGAACATAAGGCAATTGACAAGGGTGGTTGAATCCACCGTGATTGAAACTGCTGGTGCCCTTGTTAACTTGACTGCTGAGCTCCAGTCGGATCGTCTTATGACCCTTCAGAACAGGGTCGCATTAGATGTCATACTTGCAGACCGAGGTGGGGTATGTAGATTGATCCAATCGAGTTGCCTCGTTTTCATTCCAGATAACGCTCCAACAGTGTACCAGGCCATCTCTAAACTGCATAAGATTTCCGAATCTGTTCATGTGGATAAAGGAGATTGGTCTTTGATGGAATGGTTCTGGGAACTGATATCCGGCTGGGGATGGAAAATTCTGATGGTCATTGGGATGGTCTTAGCCATTCTTTTCCTGTTCTGTCTGTGCGTGCAGTGTGCTCCTGCAATATGTGGCCTCTGTGCTACATCATGTGTAAGGAAACCTGTATCAAGAGACGAGCTAAGTACTAGAATGATGTTACAGCAACATCTCAATGACTTTAGGAATATAGACCTGGACTCAGATTAGCATGAGATTATGTTAAATTGCCTATGTAAGGGCAAAAGGAGGGTTTGTAGTTCTGAAAATTCTGGACTCGAGAATTAAACTTCATCATAGCATGACGATTTTTATATCAAAACACCGAAAATGGCTAGTACACTATGTACAAGCATTTTCGTCATATTCGAGTGACGTTTTCACCTCGAAATCGCAGTTTTCGTCTTGAACCCTTGGCTTCCATTTTGTATACGGCAGCCATTTTGTGAGTTGCCCTTTACATAGGCTTATGATACAGCTAAATTCGATTCCAAAGGACACATACACCTTAATTGACTTTCCTGTGACCTGGGCAAGTTGGAACCATTGCCCCAGGCCGAACCTGTTTGGTCAGTTCTTCTCCCAGTGGCCGAACAAGATAGCATCAAGGCACAACAGGCCATAAACCCTTTTCATCGCACACACCCTGCCGAATCTTGCTCACACCTGTCCCTGCTCTTTTCTCTCTCACTTGCTTTATGATGGGGAGGTGCCCGTTTTTATTGGGGGTCCACCGGTATCTGATGGAAATACTGGGCCTTGCCGGGTAATTTGTTGTGGGCTGGACGAACTGAAATATGGGCTTGTCATCATGACTCTGCTTTTCCTTTGTAACGAAAATATGTGAATAGTATACTGTAAATCCAAGAATGTTTGCCTGAAGCTTAATATTTTGTATAAAAAGAGAAGCCTGGCTTTGTAAGATTGAGCAGTCTCCTGAGAATATACATCCCGTGCTGTTGTACTTCTAGGACCTGTTACTTGGTTGCAGCCAATAAAATCGATCCTTGACTTCACCTAGAAGACTGAGTTTCTGTGGTCTGAATCAGGAAAGTACTCGAGGTCTTTGGGTGTGTTCCCTGACACCGCTGGGTTACCGGTTCGGTACCGGTTCTGAAAAACCTAGTACCTCAGTTGGCGCCCACCGCGGGGCGATACCAGCGGTACCGGTCCAGCCAGAGGTTCGTGAGGAGCTTCGTGTGAAAATTCTGGAGGAAGGCCAACCACTTCATCGACCCCTGCATGTCGACGTGGTCCGAAAGTCTTTGCTGCGAGGTACCCCGCTTCCCAACGGCTACAAAGGACTGCTGCCCTGGCTATCGCCCTGATTTGGACCCTTGAAGTTTGGTAGAGCAAAACGATAAGACGAGTCTTCTGGTGACGTCATCGATATCTCAGTTAAGTATAAGTGGAGCGTCTCCCAGTCCTTAGTTGGTTCTTAATTTTAGGTATCCTTTGGGATCATTTTTGGAACTTGCAAGTGCCAAAGCCGAAGGACTCGTGTATTCACGAGAAATATCGTAATCGATAATTAATTAATTAATTAATTATGTGCTTATATAGCGCTGGAATCACTCCCGAAGGGGTACCTCCGCGCTTTGAAGTTTGAAGCTAGACTAGAAGCGAAGATGCCTGGTCTTAGCAGACTTGGAAATTTGTTTTGTCTTGGTTGTAGTAATAGGGATTCCCGATTGGAGGACTCGTGTCCGGTTCCTCCGATTGGAACTCCAACTTATGAATTATATGTAAAACATGGCGTAGGTTCTATCAAATATAATGAAGTGTGGATCAGATACACCAGAAAAGATGGTATTTTAAAATGGCCCCAATATGGTAGCTTTGACACGGAAATCTTAGACAATCTCGAAGTTAAACTTTTCAAGAAGAAAGCCCGGCCTGCGATGTTTGACTCTTTCCGCCTATGGCGTAAGGAAGCCAAACAGAAGGAAATTAAATTAGCGAAGAAAAATAAGAGAGAAAGGGGTATTTCGATAATGCAAGCTGCTATGCAGTTTAAAGACAATGAAGAAGAACATATGAGTGAGCAGTTGCACAGGCAACGTAAAATGGTGATAGATAAATGCTATCCAGTTTTGCCGCCTCTTCAGCAAGATGCAGCAAAAGAGCTTGAAAAAGATCCGTTAATGGCGCATTTGTTAAGTTCGCCACCCCCCATGCGCAAAATGCTACTGCACCTCCGCAACCTTTAGTTGCGCAACCTGTGATTGCATTGCCTCCTGCTCCTCCACAGCACCCACCAGCTACTCTTCAGCTGGTTTCTGCCCCTCTGGTGCAGCCTCCTCAAGGCCCACCGATCACATCTGCTTCACCTGTGCTTTCTACGACTTTGCCTAGTGCATCTTCTATTTCTCCTAATGCTCCCTCTACTATTGCCTCTGCTCCTGCCTTATATCACCCTGTTTTTCCGCCCGTTCTTCCGTCAGTTTCTCCTTCCGTTCGACAGAGAATGGCCAACACTGTTACTAATCTTTTCTCACCTTTCTTCGGGTCGCCTAATACGACCCCTAACACGGAACGAAGACAGTTGCGGAGTCAACTGCCTGACTATCGAGAGAGAGATTTACTGAATCGTTTAGCGCATAAATGGGTTATCGACGCTGTAAGGTATGATGTAGAGTCTGTCATGGAAGTCTACCGTCAATGGGAAGCACCGAAGCAGAGATATGTTTTTGAACAAATGTGTATTTTTCTCTGTGAAGATTTGGAAGACAATGATCTGGAATACAACCCGCCCGAGTTGTGTCGTGCGCGGTTCGAGTTCGCAGAGGGCATGATCGTAGGTCCCGATGTCGAGAGAGCGGTTGAGACATTGTTGTCGTATCGGAGTAAGGGGGGCACTTCTCGATCACTATTTGAGCATGACGCATTCGGTAGGAAAAAGGCGCGACAGTACCCCATGAGAGAAGTTCCTCCAGTATGGAAGGAGGAAGTGGCCGCTGGTCCTGGTAATGTTCCACCACTTGTGCCAGCACATTTTCAGCGTGTGTGGGTACATGTTCCTTGGAAGCGAGCTGAAGTTTTGGCCCTTAAACAGACATTGCCTGATCCCCGTAAAAATCCCGCAGGGTACTACAAAGAGTTGTCACAGACTGCTGGGTCATGTATCATGAATTTAGCAGACATAGACATGTTGTTTGGGAACGTTGTTCCACAGCCTCTATGGGGAAAGATTCGTCATGCAGATCATGATCAGGAGTTAGGTGACTCATGGGCTAATATTACTGCTGCAGAAGGCCGACAAGTTGGTGGTGCTAAGCCTGAGCCTTTAGTAGCTGAACTTCCTGGTAAAATAATTGATTACATGAAAACGATAATGCCTGAGATGCGTGTAAACTGGGATAAGTTGTCTGCATGTAAGCAGAAGAAAGATGAAACGGTGTCTGATTTCTTCACCAGGTTTGAAGAAACGTTTGTCGACCACAGTACTATGCTGATGATTACTATACAGAAGATGAGCATTGGGAAGGTAATGATTGCTAGGACAGCCATAGACAAAGAGAGGGAGTTGTTTCAGTTCCAGTAGATCAGAGTGGACCATACGTTGAGGTGATTACATCAGGTGTGTCAGAGCCTTTTCTGTTGGATACTGGTGCTACAAAGAGTTCTATTATGCACTCCAAACTCCCTGGCGCACCCTTGTCTGGCGAAATGAATGTATCAGTGGGTTTTTCTGGCGCCCCGGTTAGAAATCCGATTTCTGACCCTTTGTCTCTTTCTGTTGGTCCTTGTGAATTCGAAGCACCCCTTATTCTGACAACAGGTTGTGGTGAAAACTTGTTGGGATTGGATCTGTTAAAAAGATTGTATGCGACTTTGTACTGTTCTCCTTCGGGAGTACAAGTTACTTTAGGTAAGAAAGTGGTTTCTCCAATGTATTTGTCAAGGGATAAACTTCCAACAGAATTGTCGTTTCTTCCTGATATTCTTTGGGCTACTGGTCCTAATGATGTGGGTCTTTTAGAAATACCACCATATGTTGTAACATTGAAAGCCAATGTTAAAATGCCACGAATTCCCCAATATAAAATCTCTCGTGAAGGTGAAAAAGCTTTGCTAGCGATCGTTTACGATCTAATTGAAAAAGATGTGATTGAAGAGACAAGAGGCAACGTTTGCAATAGTCCTGTTTTGAAACAAATTGATCCTTCCCAGCCACCCGTTTACAGATTTGTGATTGATCTTAGAGAGGTCAATAAAATAGTTGTACCACAATTTCAAGTTGTCCCCGACATTACTGCCCTATTGACTATGATTCCAGCTTCTGCAACATGGTTTTCGGTGATTGACTTGAAGAACGCTTTCTTCAGCATCCCGATTGCTGAGGAGAGCAGGGATATTTTTGGCTTCAGTTTAGGAGGACGAAGCTTCCGCTTTAAACGAGCTCCACAGGGCTACTGTGAAAGTCCATCAATATATAGTCAAGCTTTAAAAACACAGCTTGATATGATTGTTTTACCTGAAGGTGCTACTCTTGTACAGTACGTTGATGATTTGCTTGTTGCTGCAGATACTGAGGAAATATGTATGAAGCCACGTTGTCATTGTTGCGTCATTTGTGTGATTGGACCACAAAGTGTCACTTTCCAAATTACAATATTGTCGACAAGAAGTGACCTACTTAGGTCATCTCTTATCGAAGGAGGGAAGGAAACTGACCCCAGAAAGAATTCAGGCAATAGCGAAATTGAGTGTGCCAAGAACACAGAGAGAAGTGCGTGCTTTCTTGGGTATTACATCATATTGCAGACAGTGGATACCACATTTTTCGTTATTAGCCAAACCTTTGGTGGCATTAACGTGTAAAGATACACCCAATCCCATTCCTTGGTCTGAAGAGTGTCAGGAAAGTTTTTCTGAATTGCGCACAGCATTATGTTCGGCTCCTGTGTTGGGTACCTCCAACTACAGTAAGCCATTTACATTGTATGTCCATGAGAAACAAGGTTGTGCATTGTCAGTTTTGACTCAGTTGTTTGGAGACAAGCAGCGTCCATGTGCATATTTTTTGTCGACTTTGGATCCGGTCGCTAAAGCATTGCCGAGTTGTTTAAGAGCAACAGCGGCAGCAGCTGTTTCTATTCGACAGTCTGCTGGTCTAGTGATGAATAATATGCTAGTTGTGATGGTTCCACATGCAGTGGACACGTTGTTAAACAGAACCAAGACACAGCACTTAACTAGTGCTCGATTGTCAGGTTACGAATTAACCTTGTTAGCGAGTCATGTGCACATAAAAAGATGTAACACACTTAACCCAGCTACGTTGTTGCCAAGTGTAGAGGAGTTAGATGATTCAGAACAGCATGATTGTTTTCTTCGAACAAAGAAGAAACGAAAGGGAGAATAGATCTTAGGGACACTCCTCTTGCAAAGTGTGATGGTACCTTATGGGTGGATGGTTCATGCTTCAAGCTCCCGAACAGTGATACGACTACAGCATAAGCTGTCACGACTTTGCATACAATTGTTGAAGCTGCACGTATTCCACATAATTCAGCTCAAGCGGCAGAATTGATTGCACTTACAAGAGCATGTGTGTTGTCTAAAGGAATGAAAGTGACTATCTATACCGATAGTCAGTATGCGTTTGGTGTGGCTCACAGTTTTGGACGATTGTGGAAAGAACGTGGGTTCCTGACTTCGCATGGAGCTAAGATTCAGCATGGTCAGTTGGTGAATGAGCTCCTTGAATCACTGACCTTGCCTCTGCAAGTAGCGATTGTGAAATGTAGTGCTCACAAGAAGGTGACTGATGATGTTGGTCGTGGAAATGCAATTGCTGACGAAATCGCGAAAGAAACTGCAAGGAATGTAATGAGCCGAATGTATGTTGCAGGCCCTGCAAGATGGGTTGGTGATGTTGGAATGTGTGAAGACACGATAGAGAGTGTGAAGTCTATTCAAGCTGAGGCTACAGAGAAAGAGTTGAACATGTGGAGAGAAAGTACGGGTAGAATGGATGCAAATGGTTGTTGGGTTGAATTGTCAGAGCATCAGAGATGGTTGTTACCCGATGCATATGTGCTTGCAGTGGATGGAATGGCTCATATCAGCATGAAAGGGATTTGCAAGTTGTTGGCTCCAGTATGGCAAAATTCAGGAATTCCCAAGTGTGCAGAGAATGTCGTCAAGAATTGCATGGTGTGTCTGAAACACAATCCTGGTAGGGGAACCCCAACTCCAGCTGGTCATTTTGCACCTCCTACGTATCCGTTTGAGGTTTTGCAGCTACATTTCATCCACATGGAGAGGTGCAATAACTTAAAATACGTACTCGTTGTTGTTTGTGCCTTTTCAAGATGGGTGGAAGCCTAACCCCTAAAAGACAACACTGCCTTATCCACAGCTAAAGCCCTTGTGAAAGAGTACTTCACCAGATTCGGAATGCCTAGAATGGTCTGGAGTGACAATGGGAGTGAATTTGTGGGTCGTGTGATGAAGAGAGTATGTGAAGGGCTAGGCATTCAGCAAAAGTTCCACGCTGCAAATCACCCCCAATCAGCTGGATTAGTAGAATGCTACAACTGCACTTTAAAACTTAAACTGGCCAAAATCCAAGCGAGCTCTGGTCTTAAATGGCCTGATTCTCTACCCCTAGCACTCCTATCCACCAGAATGACTGTGCATTCGCGAGTGGGACTTAGTCCCTACGAAATAGTTTTTGGCCGCCCGGCCAACATATGGGGAGTGCCAAGGCCCACAAAGTTCAGCGAAGTTGAACACCCTGTTTTGCTTGATTATTTGTACGAATTGACGGCTAAATTGCGTATTTTACACCAACAGGTGCATGATACACTGCCTCAAGTCTCTGAAGCTCCAGGACATCAGATCGACCCTGGATCCTGGGTGCTGGTCAAGAACTTTCAGCGAACAAAGAACGACCAGCCCAGGTGGACCGGCCCACACCTCGTCCTTCTTTCCACAAGATCAGCTGTTCGAGTGGAAGGGAAGAAAAACTGGATCCACGGGATCTATTGCAAACGGATCCCTCTGCCTCTGCCGTATGACCAGTGGGTCCGGAAGGGTGTCGCCGACTCAGAAACTGAAACTGTGCCACGTTTTCTGCCTTTCAGTGATGCACGTGTAAAAGGAACACTTACTGAACAAGAGAGTGATAAAATTTTGCAACCAGCTGTATCACCGTCAATTCGATTGGACACTACAGAACCTGAACTCCTTTTCAAAGACCAAACAGTACCTGGGAGACAGCGCTATAATTTGAGGCCGAGACCTATGGACAAATAAATTCTTTTTTCCCTACTATTTTTGAAAAGTGCAGCTCTCCCATCTGAGAAACTTGCTTATTTTTGTTTTTCGAACCGCCATCCGGGTTCCGCTGCTAGGGCCGCGATTGCCCAAAGTCTTTGGGGTGCAGCTGGCGACGTTAGGTCGACAGTTCTGGTTGGTCTAAGGGAGTTGCCCTGGACTGACAGAAGCATTCCTTAGCAGAAACAACCTCCCATCGCGGGCAGCATTTTAGAGAGGATGGAGTTTTTCGAGATGGAGAGACCTGCCAAAACCATGAACTTTAAAACCAAGATATGTAAAATAATGACAAATTAAAGCTTTTTGATATTGTGCATTTTCATGTTATTCAGTGTGATGATATTTTTAATAAGTTATGTTTTATTCTCTTTTCGAGTAACATTTGCACCCACTACATCGCCCATGCCTCCTCCTTCTACTGTTTCCCCACACTCTTTTCAACCCCTTCCTGAACACGAATCACCTAGGAGATTAGAGTTTATTAATAACTCCTTTGTTCAGCTCTTGCATCAACACCAACTAGTAATGAACACGACTAACTGTTGGGTGTGTGGTCTTATGCCTTATGATAAAGGTATCCCTTATCTGGTCCTGCCTTTCAGCCACAATGGTTCTGTGTGGGCATACAGAACAATGTTCATATATGCTTGTGAAGTCCACCCCCTACGTTCTGTAAAAGACAATCCTAAGAATAGTGCTCTAGTTAAGGGTATAGTCAACATGATTAAGGAAGATATTTCTTATGTGACTACCCCCGAAGATGAGACACTTGCCTATATAGGATGGAACGTGACCGGATATGGAGCTACTCTGAGTGAGAAACAGCAAGCTAAGAGATCCTCCCCGATTTGGATTGTACCCCATCAGGGTCACCTATGTCTGCAAGGTACTGGCAAGAATCCCCGAGCTCAGTTAGGGAAGAGTGTCTGTACTGAAACGTATGTTTTTGGGTCTCAGACTTCCCCTTCGTTTTTAGCAGCTAAGGGTACCTATTTCATCTGCCATGATAGAGCCTATACATGGTTGCCCCCTGACTTTTCGGGCTCATGTTTTGTTTCGTTCCTGTTGCCCCCCACCTATACAGCAGCGGCAGATTACCACAAGACAAGGATAGTTAGAGGTGTCTTGAGCAAAGAAGACACTGCAGGACAAGAATTTGGGGACTTCGTAAAGGGTTTTCTGCCGTTCTGGGGACCGATGGCTAACAGCAGGAACATAAGGCAATTGACAAGGGTGGTTGAATCCACCGTGATTGAAACTGCTGGTGCCCTTGTTAACTTGACTGCTGAGCTCCAGTCGGATCGTCTTATGACCCTTCAGAACAGGGTCGCATTAGATGTCATACTTGCAGACCGAGGTGGGGTATGTAGATTGATCCAATCGAGTTGCCTCGTTTTCATTCCAGATAACGCTCCAACAGTGTACCAGGCCATCTCTAAACTGCATAAGATTTCCGAATCTGTTCATGTGGATAAAGGAGATTGGTCTTTGATGGAATGGTTCTGGGAACTGATATCCGGCTGGGGATGGAAAATTCTGATGGTCATTGGGATGGACTTAGCCATTCTTTTCCTGTTCTGTCTGTGCGTGCAGTGTGCTCCTGCAATATGTGGCCTCTGTGCTACATCATGTGTAAGGAAACCTGTATCAAGAGACGAGCTAAGTACTAGAATGATGTTACAGCAACATCTCAATGACTTTAGGAATATAGACCTGGACTCAGATTAGCATGAGATTAGGTTAAATTGCCTATGTAAGGGCAAAAGGAGGGTTTGTAGTTCTGAAAATTCTGGACTCGAGAATTAAACTTCATCATAGCATGACGATTTTTATATCAAAATACCGAGAATGGCTAGTACACTACGTACAAGCATTTTCGTCATATTCGAGTGACGATTTCACCTTGAAATCGCAGTTTTCGTCTTGAACCCTTGGCTTCCATTTTGTATACGGCAGCCATTTTGTGAGTTGCCCTTTACATAGGCTTATGATACAGCTAAATTCGATTCCAAAGGACACATACACCTTAATTGACTTTCCTGTGACCTGGGCAAGATGGAACCATTGCCCCAGGCCGAACCTGTTTGGTCAGTTCTTCTCCCAGTGGCCGAACAAGATAGCATCAAGGCACAACAGGCCATAAACCCTTTTCATCGCACACACACCCTGCCGAATCTTGCTCACACCTGTCCCTGCTCTTTTCTCTCTCACTTGCTTTATGATGGGAGGTGCCCGTTTTTATAGGGGGTCCACCGGTATCTGATGGAAATACTGGGCCTTGCCGGGTAATTTGTTGTGGGCTGGACGAACTGAAATATGGGCTTGTCATCATGACTCTGCTTTTCCTTTGTAACGAAAATATGTGAATAGTATACTGTAAATCCAAGAATGTTTGCCTGAATCTTAATATTTTGTATAAAAAGAGAAGCCTGGCTTTGTAAGATTGAGCAGTCTCCTGAGAATATACATCCCGTGCTGTTGTACTTCTAGGACCTGTTACTTGGTTGCAGCCAATAAAATCGATCCTTGACTTCACCTAGAAGACTGAGTTTCTGTGGTCTGAATCAGGAAAGTACTCGAGGTCTTTGGGTGTGTTCCCTGACACCGCTGGGTTACCGGTTCGGTACCGGTTCTGAAAAACCCAGTACCTCAGTGGGCCTCCTATTACTTACCTAAGGTTAAGATAGCGTAGTCCTAGTGAACCTCCAGCCTCTGGACAACTCCATTCCTTCTATCGACTTTCACATTCCACTTACTTAGTATATGGTTTGTCGTGCCCCTAGGGCACCATTGTAATTTTCTCTGATCTCCGCCTCTCCCATGTGGCCTCCCCAGCCCTGGAGGGACGCGTCCGTCACAACTACGTGCTCCGGTTGGGGAAGGGAGGGGGATCTGCCGCTGACCCAATCGCTGTCCGTGAGCTACCACTGCAGCTGTCTCGCAGTGCCCTCCGAAATCAGGACGTGGTCGGATAGGTTGCCCTGATGCTGGGCCCACTGAAACTTCAGGTCCCACTGCAGAGCCCGCATCCGCCACCTGGCGTGATGCACCAGTAGGATGCAGGAGGCCATCAGCCCCAGAAGCCGCAGCGTCAACCTGGCCGAGACCCGGGATAACGGCTGAAAGATGGGAATCAGAGCCTGAATATCCCGGACCCGCTGTTCGGGTGGATGAACCCAAAACCGAGCCGAGTCTAGAACTGCTCCGATGAAGAGGAGCTTCTGAGAGGGGCACAGGTGTGACTTCGGCACATTGATGGAGAACCCCAGCTGGTGCAGGAGATCTGCCGTAGTCTGGAGGTGGCAGACGACTGTGTGGGGCGAGCCCGCCTTAAACAACCAGTCGTCGAGGTAGGGGAAGAATGAAACCCCTAACCTGCGCAGATGAGCTGTGACCACCGCCATCACCTTTGTGAACACCCGTGGGGCGCTGGTAAGGCCGAAGGGGAGCACGGTATACTGAAAGTGCTCGTGGCCAACCGTGAACCGCAGGTAGCGCCGGTGGGCCGGCAGGACGGGGATGCGGAAATAAGCGTCCTGCAAGTCCAACGCTACCATCTAGTCTCCTGGGTCCAGGGCAGCTAAGACCTGAGCCAGTGTCAGCATTTTGAACTTCTCCTTCCGGAGGAAGCCGTTGACATTCCTGAGGTCCAAGATAGGACGTAGGCCCCCTTTGCCCTTCTTGGGTACCAGAAAGTAGTGGGAGTAGCAACCACACCCTACTTCTGGCCCAGGAACGTGCTCGATGGCCCCCTTGGCCAAGAGGGCCGTAACTTCCTCCTGCAGAAGTCGCAAATGATCCCCCGATACACGGTGGTTTTGCAGTGGCATGGCTGGAGGAGTCGCCTCGAAGGGGAGGGAGTAGCCCCTTCGGACGATCTGCAGCACCCACCTGTCCGACGTGATAGTGCACCAGTGGAGGAGGTGATGGCGAACCCTGCCCCCCACTGGCGTCACATGGGCATGAAAGCACGGACTAGGAGGGTTTTGAGGCGGATGCTGCGGGGGAAGGTGTGGACTGACCTCGCCGTTGACCCCGACCGCCGGTTCCCACGGCCGCTTTGGGTATAACCCTGCGGAGCGTGGCTGGCAGCACGTGTGGGTACACCCATTCCGTGGCCACGAAAGGCAGACGATTGCTGGCGCGGGGCCGAGAGGCCCAAGGACTTGGCCATAGCCCTGGAGTCCTTAAAGCGCTCAAGCGCATGGTCTGCCTTGTCGCCAAAGAGGCGACGGCCATCAAACGGCATGTCCATCAGTGTGTTTTGGACATCGGCCGAAAAGTTGGTGGACCTCAATCAGGCGTGGCGTCTGACCGCCACCGTCGTTGCCATCGCTCTACCTAGTGAGTCGGTGGTATCCAGCCGACACCGGATAGAATATTTGGCTGCATCCCGGCCCTCCACAAGGGCTTGGCCGAGTTTGGCCCGTACATCCAACGGACACTCTGGCAGCACTTCCGCAACGGTATCCCACAGAGAGTGGGTGTAGCGGCCCAAGAGGCATGCGGTGTTGGAAGACCGCAGCCCCAGACTCAGGGAGGAGAATACCTTTTTGCCGTATTGTTCTACCTCTTGGATTCCCTGTCAGGTGGAGCCGACGGGAATGCGGTCTGGGAATTTGAGGACTGGATCACCAGGCTCTCGGGGGTGGAGTGGGTGGACAGGAAACAAGGGTCGCCCTGGGCCGGGCTGTGGCGTCTGGCCACGTTCCTATCTACAGGCGAACCTGTAGCGGGCCTGGACCAAGTGCCCAAAAGAACGTTGGTCAAGGCCTCATTAAACGGCAGCAGAGGCTCAGCCAAACTTGACTGCGGTTTAAGGACCTCAGTGAGGAGGTTAGTCCTCACGGCCGCGACGGGGAGTTCAAGGCCCAAGGCCTTGGCCGCCCGCGTCAGCACCACACTGTAGGTTGCCCCCCTCCTCCGTAGCCACGGTAGGAGGTGAGACAAAACCAGTGTCTGGTGAGGTGTCCAGACCACTGGCATCCCTAAGTCCACCTGTCCAGTCCTCCTGGGACTGACACTCCCGTGTCAGAGGGTCCTCAGACCCCTCCCAATTCTCCTCATCACTCATCTCCTGATACTCAGGGGTGTCAAATGATGGGGCCGGCTCATTGAAGTAAAACTCTCCAAACGGCGTCGAGAGCGGCGCCGCCCCGGCGCCTGAACCGGATCGAGGGAGGCATCGGGGACGGCGCCGCACGAAGACGGCGCCAGAGGTGACACCTGAGGGACCGGCGCCGGTGAGGTCAACCGGCGACGACCCGGATCCAGAAGCAGATCCAGTGGGGCCCTGCAGCGCCGAGCCCGAAGGCGCCGGCGGCGTCGGAGCCGAAGCACCAGACGGCAGGCGTCAGGGCCGAAGCCCCCGACCCACTAGGGCCCCCAGACGGGTCCGCTGGGCCCGAAGGCGCCGCGCAGCCCGTCGGAGGAGTGACAGACCTCATGGCCATGAGGAAACGTTCGATCTCCTCCGGCGTCGCGTGTGGCCCAGGGACCGGAGGGTGTGGGGCGGGACGCGACGCACGCGACTCTGACGGAGCCGCATGGGCAGTGTCACCCGAAAACCCGGCTGCGTCGCGCGAGCGTCGGGGGGAGTCGGAAGAGCGATGATGTCTCTTTGACTTCTTGTGCTTACCTGACGACTTCGACCCTGAGGAGTGGTGTTGACTCCCGGAGCTATGGTCTGCTGGAGCTCGAGTCGCTTGCGGGACCGCTCCCGTCTAGCTTTCGAAGTCAGGGCCCGGCAGTCGGAGCAGGTCTTGTCGTCATGATCGACGCCGAGACAGTGGAGACACCGACGGTGAGGGTCGGTGACCGACATCAGTCGGTCGCAATCTTCACAAGGCTTAAAACCTGGCATCCCTACCGGCACCGTTCAGAGTCGAAGACTCGAAAGAATGATCAAAAAGGATCGTAAAAGTTTTAGTCAAAAAATGATTAAGGTACCACTTTTTCCGGATCTGCGGTGCTGGCGCGGAAAAAAGAAGAACTGACGTCAGCATGCGGAGGCGGCGTCTAAGTACTCCGACGACGTCATCACGGCGCCCACGACGGACGCGGAGCCGCAGACGACGCCTACTGACGCGCAAGGGTACTGCTACGCAAAAATTTCCGGATCCAGTCTGACGCCTGGGGATATTCTAAGGTAAGGAATCTAATACTAACCTGTTTCTTTCAAATGTGTGTGGCATGTCCTAATAGTGAATTACAGCCATTTTCGTTTTTCACTATTGTAAGGCTACCTGTTCTCATAGGCCAGAATGAGCTGCTGGAATTATTACACTCTATAATCCCAGTAGGCTCAGGGAGCATGGTAGAAAGTCAAGTTTAGTATGCCTGAACTCAGAATAATAAAATACTTCTTTTAGTAAAGTTTATTTTAATATCCTGTGTTTGCAAATGCTACTTTTAGAAAGTTAGCATTTGCTTGCCTGACCATTTCAGCCCGCTTCTGCCAGGATGTGTATCTGCTGTCTGGGTTTTGTGAGTGACAGGGCTGGGGATGACAGATGGTGAATGGAGGGATTACACCAGAGTGGGTGGTGGAAGTGCCCCTTGACTCTGAATAGGGCTGTGCTCTGCCACCACAATGCTGGCTCCACCTCCTGGGGAGCGACTGATGACTCTGCCTTGCACCTAGCCCAGCCAGGAAGAGGGAGGACTGCCAACAGAGTGCTCCTGACTGTACTCATCTAAATGCTGGCTCCACCTTCTGCGGAGCGTCTGCTGTCCCTGCCCCACACTCTGAAAGAAGAAGCCAGGAACAGCAAAACAAAGTGCTCAGAGACTGAATTGGACTATGCAAAGGCACTCCTGGCCTGAAAAGACAAAAGAAACGGTGTATAAAAAGAGGAACTCTGCTCCTAACAAATCAGATCCTGTTTTACCACAACGAACCTCTGCCCAACTAGAAGGACCAAGAAGAAGCTGAAGGACTGGACTGCAGTGGTGCCTTGCTGAGAAAGGAGAGGAAAAGACCAGAAAGGACTTTGCTGACTTGTGCTTGAAACTATCTCCAAGGGCTTGATTGAGCTTGCCCCCTGAACTGAACCCCAGGACCAGTGGGTTCATTGTACCTTGGCTCGTCTGCAACTGAGCTGTGTGTTTCCTTCCCGCTGGAGCAGAGATTGTGCGCCCTCGCCCCCTCCTAGGGCCGTGGCACTCGGGAGTCAGGCCGCCTTCTGCCCGCTGAGAGCCCCGCTTGTGTAGAGTCGCTCTCTCCTCGCTGGGCCAGAGCGCCTGCTCCTCTGCCACCCCGCCTGCTATCGGAGCGCGGGGAGTGCTCCCTCGCCCCTCCTGCCGGAATTCTGACTGGAAGCGCCATCCTACGCCTCGGACGGCCGCCCGTACATGCATCGTACACTGCCGCCCCGCTTTGCCTTCTGGTCGCCTGAGAGAGGCCGCGCCGCACCCCAAAGAGACCCCCAGTACGGACCGTACTGGAGGCACCGTGCCACGCCTGCCTTCTGGAGACCACCAGCCGTGAAAAGACCCCAAGGTACGCTTCGCCCACAAGTGCGTACTCGCTGAGTACTACCCGTCCCTAGGACGACGTTGTGTGGCCTGAAGCGCACAAAGAAACCCCACCAACCTTCCAGCGCAGTGCTCGTCACGGACTCGGGGTCCGCAACGTTCTGTTTTCCCCGTGAGCACTGTACGCTTGCATCTGTCTCGCCAGGTACGTTCCTGCCTTCCCAGCTCCGTGCGCCTGAGAGTGCCAGGCGCGTACCTTGATCAAAGCCTTCTGTTTGTCCCAGAGTACGGGCCGCACAGGAGTGGTACGCCTCGTACCCCTCGGTAGAAGCAACTGCGGCGTACACCGCATACCGCACGGCACGTGCAAGTTGAAAGGGCCTCCCTGTTCGACGCGCCCAGAGTACGCTAGAGCGCTACGTGGCGCACAACCTTCCGGGAACCCTAACAAACGATCTGAATCTACTTGCGGTGGTGTGAGACAATATTCTAAGTCCTGAACCTTGAGAACTAAGCATTTCTATGAACTTTAAAGAATACTTGCCATTTTTTAAATCTTGTGGCCCCAACTCTAACGCGTTATATTGGTCTTGTGATAATAACTGCATCCTAACCTATATTTTTACATGAAGTACACTTATGTTTGATACAAACTACAGCCTTGGTGTCCTTTTGTGGGGGATCCTTGTATTTACTGTATGTGGTCATAAATGCTTAACTGACTTAGTGCCCTGAAGATGAGCCTTGACTGCTCGCGCCACGCAACCTAAAGGGCGGAGCAGGGGTTATTCTTAAGGAGTAGTTCCCTTGCCCTGACTAGAGGAGAGGGTCCCTGTTTGTCACAAGTGCATGCCTGTGCCAACCAGAGACGCCCAATTCTAACAGGCACATATTCTAATATGTACAATGGTACAGAGGACGTAGCTTTGGGAATGATATTACCTCTTGGGGAACCTTGCAGGCATAGTAAACCAAATATAAGATGGGTAAAAGAACATTGACCAAGGAATTCTGTAATGGAGTTACGGATTTGGAAGTTAATAATTATAGCACTGGTATTACTTTTGGGTACATCCTTTCTTCCATTATCACAAAGCCCTATATTGCTTATTGATTGTATGATAAAATTCTTGGAAGAGTTATATACGACCGATGAGTAAGCTGGGAGGCGGACACATTTTGCTGGGCAATGTGCCCTGCTGGACCGCAAAGATCTACAAAGCTTGTCCCGCATGGCACTCAGATCCATAGCTCGGCAGTCTGAACATGACCTTGAGTCATGAGAGCCTCGAGGCACCAAAGGGAAATAAGGAAAGAGAAGCAACTTCATCTCAAATTGAAATCCCTCTTTGTTTTCTTCGCCTCCTTTTTTTTTTAAACAAACATGTGTGACACATGCACACAGTGATGTATACACTGTATACATAATGGCAAAACAAAATCTGCAAAACCAGTACCAAACACTTCATAATATTATTGAAAAAGGGTACCACACCTAACAACAAAACCACCTAAGGTGACATGCACCAAAAATATCATAACTAAATGTAACCTGGCATTGAGATGATGCCTCCTTTAAAACCAAAATGTTGCCAGCAACAAGCACATGCAACCACACTTGTCATCCCAAAACATTTTTTGATTGTTAGTCCTCTGGTATACATACTATATATATCATTTACCCTTCTTCAAGAAGTCAAGAAATACCCAGAACTGTTAAGTACAAAATAGAAAATTAGACACACCGGAAAAAAAGGTAATATCTAAACTTAGATAGAAAAAATATGAAGACATTATGGGGAAGTAAGAATACCTTCTTATTACATAAAAATTTTCTACTATGTAACACATGACTGAAACAGGCATAATCGTTTCAAACACTACCTCTTAGACAGTCTAAGGCAGCGTTTCCCAAACTGTGGTCCGCGCACCACCAGGGGTCCGTGAGACATTTCCAGGGGGTCCCCAGCACTTGAGTGCCTGTCGTAGTGAAAAATTAAACGCCCATGCGTCCTCACAAGTTCAAGTTCAGTAATTTGTATAGCGCACTACTCACCCAGAGGGTCTCAAGGCGCTTGGGGGAGGGTGGGTGTTTTACTTATCGAATAGCCAGGTTTTTAGCTGCTTTCTGAATGAGAGGTGGTTCTGAGTATGGCGGAGGGGAGTAGGGAGAGAATACCAGATTTTGGCCGCTAAGTAGGAGAAAGATCTTCCTCCCATGGTGGATCTATTGATGCGCGGGATTGCGGCGACAGCACACAAGAGCTGTGACACAGAAGGCAGAAGGGCACAAAAAAACGAGTGGAACAGAGGGCAGAAAGGCACAACAAAACAAGTGGAACAGAGGGCAGATGGGCACAAAAAACACTAGTGGAACAGAGGGCAGAAGGGCACAAAAAATGAGGGGCAAACGAGTGGAACAGAGGGCAGAAAGGCACAATAAAACGATTGGAACAGAGGGCAGAAAGGCAAAAAAATGAGTGGAACAGAGGGCAGAAAGGCACAAAAAAAGGAGTGGAACAGAGGGCAGAAGGACACAAAAAAACGAGTGGAACAGAGGGCAGAAGGGCACAAAAAATGAGGGGCAAACGAGTGAAATAGAGGGCAGAAAGGCACAAAAAACAATTGGAACAGAGGGCAGAAAGGCACAAAAAAAGAGTGGAACAGAGGGCAGAAAGGCACAAAAAAACCAGTTAAAACGAGTGGAACAGAGGGCAGAAAGGCACAAAAAATGAGTGGAAGAGAGGGCAGAAAGGCACAAAAAACTAGGGAAAACGAGTGGAACAGAAGGCAGAAGGGGCACAAAAACTATGGGAAACATGTGTGGCACAGAGGGCAGACGGGCACAAAAAATCAATGGCACAGAGGCAAAATACAGAATACAGAAATATAGGGGCAGCTACGGGCAGAAGGCAGAATGGGCAGAGAGGCACGGGGCAGCGAGGGGAACAGAAGGGAAAGCGGGCAGAGACACGGGGCAGCGAGGGGTACAGAGGGAAGGAAAAAGGGGCACGGACCACGTACAGGCAGCGGGTAAAGTCAGACAGCAGTCACAGAACAACAATGAAAATACAGGCAATACAATAAAAGCAATAAAACGTTGAAGGGCACATGTGTATAGGTTACCGATGTGAGAAGTTGGCCTAATATATGATGTTCACTAGTTCTAGTGACCACCTTGTATCAGTCCAAACAACCCTTATGGTGATTGGTTGTAAGTCAACCTTATAGACCAGCTATCCTAATGGTAGAGTGGACAAAGCAGTCTTAGGCTAAACTCTTTTGGCATGTGAAACCGACTGTATTACCATATGTAACCCCTTGAACACAAAGTGAAAGGACACCACACAGGATATATATTCAAAATATATAAGTATTTATTACTACAAATAGTCCCCTGAACTCTTTATGAGCACAAGAGCAAACACGTTAAAACAATTCAATTGATAAGTATACAAAAGTTGCACAATTATGGATAGGCCCTGGTGGCCTCTAAAACCATATACTAAAGAAGTGGTATAAGTACCACGAGTCGAAAGGAAGTAAGGCCTGGGGAATCGCTGGGGCTATGCTGTACTAACGCAAGTTAGGAACTAGGAGGCCCACGGGATCTGGTTTGCAGTGCGACAAGTTAGGAGCAATTTACATTGAAGTCAATGGATGCGTAAAAGTTAAAAAGGTGAAGGTAGGAAGTCTTCCGGTCAGTCTAGAACTTAACCCTTTGGAATCTGGACACTAAGAGTGTTAAACTACTCGGGGGCACCTGAGTGCCAGCGTTACCTCACCCACAGGAAGCGGGTGCAGTGGTGCCAAAGTGTGTCGGGATTCTGCAGGAGTTCAGATGGAGCCTTGGAGTGATGATGCTGCAGGCGACCTGATGTGAAGAGTTCCGGTGGATCCAAGGGTGGATCTGAAGTGATGAAGACCTGAAAGCAGAGGGGACAATGTTCACAGTCACTAGCCAGTGACCGGCGTGGAACCAGGAATGAACCAGGCGTTGTCGGGTGCCAACAGGTGATGTCGTGAAGCTTGTCTCTTCAGCAGCGTGGACTAGGCGACGATGACGACGACCAGGAGTCACTCACGAGCTGTCCCACGTAGGCTCTAGTTGATGGCGGTGTCGGCTTCTCGATCGGAGCAAACAGGCCTTGGCTAATGCAAGCACCGCAGGAAACAAAGAAGGCTTCTCACTCTAACCAGCAAGGTCAGAGGGTTTGCTGCTTTTGGGAGCAGCAAGGGCCAGTCTGGAGCAACCAGACCAGCGGTGGAAAGTTGTCGTTTGGTCGCCAAGATGGCCACTAGCCAACGGACTAGTAACCGGATAGGCGCGTAGAGTGGAACAAAGCAAAAGGGCCCCACGCAGATCTCGTGAGAGTTGGAGGGTTGGTCCTTGGTGCAAATGTAGCTCGGTGGTGGGGCTTCTCAAGACCCAAAGCACAGCGTTGAGGGGGCCTCAGGTGCTCCGCAGTCAGCTTCTCATGGACATTTCAAGAGGTCCCGTCACACGTCTCAGGTCGCCTCCACTCGTCTCAGCTTTGAAGGGACTGTGGATCGGGCTGTTAGATGTCTGGGAGTCTGGTTCTTGTCAGGCTCTGGGCTCGGGCTCCGGCGGGAGGTGGCGGCAAAGCAGTCGTTGATCGCTGGATGGTGCCTGTATTTACAGGGTGGCCACTCCTTGGCCACAAGGGAGATTCTTCAGTCTGCTGAGCAGCAGAACGTCGAAGGTCCAGAGTTTTTTCTTATGTAGTCGAATTTCAGGGGAATCTAAAGTCTTGGGACTCAGCTCCTACTTTTAAACCAATTCTAGGGGCTGGGCTACCTACTAGGTCCCTCCTATGGGTGGGAACAGGAAGGGGGGTGGTTACACCCCCTTTCCTTTGTCCAGTTTCGCGCCAGAGCTTGGGCTGGAGTGCCCCAGCACCGGTTTGAACTTGCCTATGCACGGGGACACCTTGTGTGCCCTGGGCATGTCTGATTCTATTCAGCCCTACCTAACCAGATACACAAAATCCTGTATGGGGTGGTGCTAGCACCTCCCAAGGCAGGAAACCCTTTGTCCAAGACTCCCTCGCTGGAAGGACTCCCAGCAGCAGGAGGTCAGACTTGTGTCTGTGGTGGCTGCATCCATTTTGTGATGCTGAGGCTCCGTTTAACTTTAACCGGGGTTCAGGTTTGTACATGTCGGGCCCCTCTAGAAGGGTGGAATGCTACCTCCGTCGCCAGAATTGGTGAGGGGGTAGTATTCCAATTCGTATGACACCTTACTCGACATGTTTTGATAATGTCAAACCAGAGTTAGCATTCAACCGCGAGGTTCGTAATGCACTTAAGAGTATATGGTATGACGCTATCAGGAAACAGCTAAAGGACATGGTTCCGAAAGCTGCAGACAGGCTCAGCTCTTGCTAGAGCACCATCTCACACATAACCAAGCACTCTGCCTCTAGGATCGATAAAAAGTGACTTATAGGTTACTGTGTGTCCTTGTATGTGTTAGATATAGAGATACTATACCTAAAGCAAAGGGTGATTACACCACCTTGCCCCAGCTGAGTGATCAGCCAGTTGTGTCAAATAGTAAGGCCAGGCCAGGGGTGGCACAATACGTGCTGTAGCCCCTGGTAGGCCTTGGATGCACCTATGCCCTGGGTAACTAGGGTACACTGTACAGGGGCTCACAAGGTGATCCATGTTCCAATTGGTACTGCACCTAAAGTGCATTGGCATAAATTTAGAGAGAGAACAGCAGGCTGTGGGTCTGATTGGCAGGCCCACAGCCATATTAAGTCAAAAACCAGTGAAGCAAAAAGCAAAAATTGGGGTGACCATAGGATAGCAGACCCTACTCTCCTACACAACCCCCCACCCCAAACGCAGGGACAATAGACTAACCTTGACCAGTTGTGTCTTCTTGTTCTAAGTGGAAGTACCTGGAGAGACCATCTGCATTACCATGGTCAGTCCCTGGGCGGTGCTCCACTGTAACGTCCATCCCCTGTAGGGAAATGGGCCACCTGAGCAGTTTGGGGGTTTCACCCTTCATCTGATTTAGTCACAAGAGGGGCTTATGGTCGGTCTGAATCTTGAAGTGAGTTCCAAATAAGTATGGTCTCAACTTCTTCAGGGCCCACACCACAGCAAAGGCCTCCCTCTCAATGGCTGACCAACGTTTCTCTCTAGGGGTCAGACTTCTGCTAATGAAAGCAATGGGCTGGTCTTGACCATCTACATTAAGTTGTGAAAGCACAGCTCCCACCCCCAACTCAGAAGCATCTGTTTGGACAATTAACACTTTGGAGTAGTCAGGACTCTTCAAGATAGTTGCAGAGCACATGGCCTTCTTCAGGTCATCAAATGCATTTTGACAGTTTCCTGTCCACTGAACCTTTTTGGGCATCTTCTTGGATGTCAAGTCATTAAGAGGAGTCACAATGGACCCATAGTTCTTAAACTTTCTGTAGTACCCAGTCAGGCCTAAGAAAGCTCTGACCTGAGTCTGGGTAGTTGGAGGGGCCCAGTCCTTGATGGTCTGGATCTTACTCTCCAGTGGTTCAACCTGTGATCCACCTACAAGGTGGCCCAGGTATACAACTTTACTCTGCCCTATCTGACACTTAGTAGCCTTGATAGTGAGGCCTGCCTTTTGCAGAGCCTCAAGTACTTTCCGCAGATGGATCAGGTGATCTTCCCAGGTGGAGCTAAAGACAGCTATATCATCTAGATATGCTGCATGAAAGTCATCCAACCCAGTAAGGACTTGGTTTACCAACCTTTGAAAAGTGTCAGGTGCATTCTTCAGACCAAAGGGCATCACCACAAATTGGTAATGACCTCTTGGGGTTGAGAATGTTGTCTTGGCCTTAGACTCCTCAGCTAACCTGATTTGCCAATAGCCAGCTGTCAAATCAAACGTGCTCAAAAACTTGGCTGAAGCCAGTCTATCAATGAGCTCGTCTGCCCTTGGAATTGGGTGTGCATCTGTCCTGGTGACAGCATTGAGTCCCCTGTAATCCACACAGAACCTCATCTCTCTCTTGCCATCTTGTGTGTGAGGTTTGGGGACCAGAACCACTGGGCTAGCCCAGGGGCTCTCTGAAGGCTCAATGACACCTAACTCCAGCATTTTCTGAACATCAGTCTTTATACAGTCCCTGACGTGGTCAGGTTGCCTGTAAATCTTGCTTTTCACAGGAAGACTGTCACCATTGTCCACCACATGGGTGCACCAGTTAGTCTGACTGGGTGTCAATGAGAACATATGTCAGAATGACTGTAAGACTTGTTTACAGTCATCTTGCTGATGGTCAGTGAGTCTGCCACCTAAGGCCATACCATCAACTGACCCATCTTCAGAGTTCTGAGACAACAGGTCTGGGAGAGGGTCACTCTCTTCCTCCTGCCCCTCATCTGTAGCCATGAACAAGCCCATGTCTTCCCTGTCGACATATGCCTTTAGTCTGTTGACATGGAGCACCCTGTGGGGGCTCCTGGGAGTGCCTCGGTCCACCAAGTAGGTAACCTCTCCCTTCTTTTCAACAATTGTGTGGGGTCCAGACCATTTGTTTCGGAGTGCTGCTGGGGCCACTGGCTCCAGCACCCACAAATTGTGCCCTGGCTGATAATCAAGACAGCCTTTTGGTCATGCCAGGCTTTTTGGAGTTCCTGGCTAGCCTCAAGGTTTTTAGTGGCCTTCTTCATGTACTCAGCCATCCTGGAGCGGAGACCAAGTACATAGTCCACTATATCCTGTTTAGGTTGTTTGAGGGGTAACTCCCATCCTTCCCTCACTAGACATAGGGGTCCCCTTACAGGAAGCCCAAACAGAAGCTCAAAAGGGCTGTAGCCAACCCCCTTCTGTGGAACCTCTCTGTAAGCAAACAGAAGGCAGGGTAGAAGGATGTCCCATCTTCGCCTAAGCTTTTCAGGTAACCCTTTAATCATACCCTTCATGGTCTTGTTAAACCTTTCAACAAGGCCATTACATTGTGGATGATAGGGAGTGGTGAACTTGCAGTTAACACCAAACTCTTTCCACATTGCTGTTAAGTATCCTGACATGAGTGTTGCACCCCTGTCAGATATTACCTCCTTTGGAAAGCCCACTCTTGAGAATACTCCCAGGAGGGCTCTTCCCACAACAGGTGCTGTTGTGGTCCTTAGGGGAATAGCCTCTGGATACCTGGTGGCATGATCCACTACCACCTGTATAAATATGTGCCCAGATGCTGTGGGAGGATCCATTGGTCCAACAATATCAATTCCCACTCTTTCAAAGAGTACCCCCACCACAGGTAGTGGTATCGGGGGGGGGGCTTTGTTGTGCCACCTGCTTTGCCACTGGCTTTGGGAGGTTACACAGGAGCGACAAAACTCCTTGGTATCTTCAGACATGTGGGGCCAGTGAAAGTGAGGGACAAGCCTGTCCCAAGTCTTGTTCTGGCCCAGGTGTCCTGCTAAAGGAATATCATGTGCCAAGGTTAGAAGGACACCCCTAAATTGCAGAGGTATGACCAGCCTCCTGGTAGCACCAGGCTTGGGGTCTCTACCCTCTGAATAAAGGAGCCCATTATCCCAATATACTTTATGGGCACCTTGAGCATTCCCAGCAGCAGCTTGCTGTCTGAGGTGTTCAAGAGAGGGGCGGTCTAGCTGTGCCTGCCTCAAGTCTGCCCTTGAAGGTCCCCCTGTCCCAAGAAACTCAACCTGGTCAGGTGCAAGCTCTTCTGGGGCAGTTCCTTCAGGGGTCTCACAATCAGCTTCCTGTGAAGGCTGATCATCACTTGTAGGTAGGAGGGAAGGTACTGTCTTAACCCTTCTGCCCCTTCTCTTGGTAGGTGCTTGGTCCATTGTTCCAGGATCCAAGACCTGAGGTTCAGTGAGGCACTTCTTGGCCTGTGACCTGGTCACAGCAAGGACATGTGATGAAATCCCTAACATCTCAGCATGAGTCCTGTACTCCACTTATGACCATAGTGAGGATTCTAGGTCATTGCCCAACAAACATTTAACTGGGAGGTCTGCACTTACCATAACCCTTTTCAGGCCAGTTACCCCTCCCCAGGAAAAATTAACAACAGCCACACTATGTGTAGTAGTGACATTGCTAGCGTTGATCACTAGGTAATTATCACCTAGTACAATCTGTCCAGGGTCCATAAATGCTGGTGTCACCATGGTGACACTGGCACAGGTGTCCCTATAGGCTTGAGCCACTTTATCATTTATTAAAGGTGTCTGCCTGTACTTGCCCAGGTTACTGGGACTCACAGTAATGGTCATGGCTATGTCCACATCACAGATCAAGACAGCCTGTGTGGGGTTCCTGACTAGGTCAGAACCCACTTCAGTAACCAGGGTTAACCCTACTACACCCTTGGCTTGGGAACTACCACTGCTTACTGTACTAGGGGGTGCAGGTGCCTTAGGGGCTGCAGTGGTAGGGGCTCCAGTTTTCCTACAGTCACTGGTCCAGTGACTAGTGTTCTTTCAAGTAGAACACCATGGTTTCCTTTGGCCATCATTCTTCTTCTTGGAAGTTTGGGACTGCCCCTCCGTGGTTTGTTGGGGCCCTGTAGAAGACTTCTAGTCTTTTGGTTTCTGGTCTGCTTTCTTTAGATCACCACCTTGGACCTGGTTTTTCTGCTTAACCCTGGTTCTAACCCACTTGTCTGCCTTCTTTCCCAATTCTTGGGGAGAGGTCAGATCTGAGTCAATCAGGTGTTGATGCAACTGCTGGTTCTGACAATTATTAAGAATCTGTTCTCTCATTAAAAGATTGTACCATCCTGTATAGTCAGTGACTTTACTTCCCAGTAACCAGCCCTCCAGAGCCTTAGTGGCACAATCTATGAAATCAGTCCAGTCCTGAGTCTGTGTCTTCTGGGTATCTCTGAACATCAACCTCTACTGTTCAGTGGTTAAGCCAAACGCATCAATCAGAGCACTCTTCAGGACAGAGTAGTTGTTAGCATCCCCATCACTAACTGTGAGGAGCTTGTCTCTACCTTTTCCTTCAAAGGAGAGCCACAAGATTGCTGCCCACTGACTCTGGGGTACCTGCTGTACTTTGCAGGCCCTCTCCAAAGCAGTAATCCATTTGTGGATGTCATCCCCTACCTTGTAGGGGGGCACAATCTTACTCAGGTGCCTATGATCATAGGCCCTGTCTTTATCCTTAGGGATACTGCTGCCACCAGTGGAATCTAATCCACTCTCTCTATGCTCTCTAGCACGAAGAAGCTTCTCCTTAGCCAAGGCAACTTCTAGTTCTTGCCTCTCAATCCTAAGTTGAGCCTCTCTCATCTTGGCCTCATGCACTTTCCTCTGAGGGGAAGTCATCCCCCTCTGAGTAGGCACCTGAGTGCCATTAGAGGTATTGGAGTGATTGGATTCACCTGAGTGATTCCTGTTCCTCCTGTACCCCTGGTTAAGTCCATTTGGGGGCCTGAATGGGGCTGTCCCATTCTCAGCTCCAAGGTGACTTGGGTTAGCCTGGCTAAGCCTCCTGACTTGGACCTGGCTATGCCCTTCTCCTTCAGAATCATCCTGCCCCTTATCTGAATCATCATCATCATCATCATCAACAACAATAACTGGGGGATCCCTGGCATAATCTGTAGGAGTCAGGACCTCTTCATCATCCCCTGTAGGGGCTGGCTCAGAGGTTTTTAGAGCTTCAGACTGTTCTAAAAGCTCTAGGAGGTGCTGAGTGGTAGGGTTAGACCCTTGTTTCAGCTTCCTTGTAGAACACAAGTTTCTCAGTTCCTGCAAACTGAGGATAGCAAATCTGGATGGTGCCTTGGGAGGGTCACTCTCCACATTTGGAACTCCACTGGTTCCTTCTGTGCCAGACATTTGCTCTAGTGAGGTGGATATGTTGCAATCTACCTACTCTAAGTGTTCTTCCTACTAAACCTTCTCTAGTAGTTGTAGTCAGGGTGTGCTAAGCCCTATCCTCTACAACACTAAGTTCAGTAGAACTTAAATATACTATCTTGTTTTATATGTACCTATAGGTACCTGTATGATTTCACAAGGTATTGGCAAAGATTACAATGGTAAAACAACAGCAAGCTCAAATCCCAAACGCTGCTCACTAATGTGAGAAGTTGGCCTGATTTATGATGTTCACTAGTTCTAGTGACCACCTTGTATCGGTCCAAACAACCCTTATGGTGATTGGTTGTAAGTCAACCTTATAGACCAGCTATCCTAATGGTAGAGTGGACAAAGCAGTCTTAGGCTAAACTCTTTTGGCATGTGAAACCGACTGTATTATCATATGTAACCCCTTGAACACCAAGTGAAAGGACACCACACAGGATATATATTCAAAATATATAAGTATTTATTACTACAAATAGTCCCCTGAACTCTTTATGAGCACAAGAGCAAACACGTTAAAACAATTCAATTGATAAGTATACAAAAGTTGCACAATTATGGATAGGCCCTGGTGACCTCTAAAACCATATACTAAAGAAGTGGTATAAGTACCACGAGTCGAAAGGAAGTAAGGCCTAGGGCATCGCTGGGGCTATGCTGTACTAACGCAAGTTAGGAACTAGGAGGCCCACGGGATCTGGTTTGCAGTGCGCAAAGTTAGGAGCAATTTACATTGAAGTCAATGGATGCGTAAAAGTTAAAAAGGTGAAGGTAGGAAGTCTTCCGGTCAGTCTAGAACTTAACCCTTTGGAATCTGGACACTAAGAGTGTTAAACTACTCGGGGGCGCCTGAGTGCCAGCGTTACCTCACCCACAGGAAGCGGGTGCAGTGGTGCCAAAGTGTGTCGGGATTCTGCAGGAGTTCAGATGGAGCCTTGGAGTGATGATGCTGCAGGCGACCTGATGTGAAGAGTTCCGGTGGATCCAAGGGTGGATCTGAAGTGATGAAGACCTGAAAGCAGAGGGGACAATGTTCACAGTCACTAGCCAGTGACCGGCGTGGAACCAGGAAGGAACCAGGCGTTGTCGGGTGCCAACAGGTGATGTCGTGAAGCTTGTCTCTTCAGCAGCGTGGACTAGGCGACGATGACGACGACCAGGAGTCACTCACGAGCTGTCCCACGTAGGCTCTAGTTGATGGCGGTGTCGGCTTCTCGATCGGAGCAAACAGACCTTGGCTAATGCAAGCCACGCAGGAAACAAAGAAGGCTTCTCACTCTAACCAGCAAGGTCAGAGGGGTTGCTGCTTTTGGGAGCAGCAAGGGCCAGTCTGGAGCAACCAGACCAGCGGTGGAAAGTTGTCGTTTGGTCGCCAAGATGGCCACTAGCCAACGGACTAGTAACCGGATAGGCGCGCAGAGTGGAACAAAGCAAAAGGGCCCCACGCAGATCTCGTGAGAGTTGGAGGGCTGGTCCTTGGTGCAAATGTAGCTCGGTGGTGGGGCTTCTCAAGACCCCAAGCACAGCGTTGAGGGGGCCTCAGGTGCTGCGCAGTAAGCTTCTCGTAGACGTTTCAAGAGGTCCGGTCCCACGTCTCAGGTCGCCTCCACCCGTCTCAGCTTTGCAGGGACTGTGGATCGGGCTGCTAGATGTCTGGGAGTCTGGTTCTTGTCAAGTTCTTGGCTCGGGCGGGAGGCGGCGGCAAAGCAGTCGTTGATCGCTGGATGGTGCCTGTATTTACAGGGTGGCCATTCCTTGGCCACAAGGGAAATTCTTCAGTCTTCTGAGCAGCAGAACGTCGAAGGTCCAGAGTTTCTTCTTATGTAGTAGAATTTCAGGGTAATCTAAAGTCTTGGGACTCAGCACCTACTTTTAAACCAATTCTAGGGGCTGGACTACCTACTAGGTCCCTCCTATGGGTGGGACCAGGAAGGGGGGTGGTTACACCCCTTTCCTTTGTCCAGTTTCGCGCCAGAGCTGGGGCTGGAGTGCCCCAGCTCCGGTTTGAACTGGCCTATGCACGGGGCACCTTGTGTGCCCCGGGCATGTCTGATTCTATTCAGCCCTACCTAACCAGATACACAAAATCCTGTCTGGGGTGGTGCTAGCACCTCCCAAGGCAGGAAACCCTTTGTCCAAGCCTCTCTCGCTGGAAGGACTCCCAGCAGCAGGAGGTCAGACTTGTGTCTGTGGTGGCAGCATCCATTTTGTGATGCTGAGGCTCCGTTTAACTTTAACCGGGGTTCAGGTTCTGTACATGTCGTGCCCCTCTAGAAGGGTGGAATGCTACCCCGTCGCCAGAATTGGCGAGGGGTAGTATTCCAATTCGTATGACACCTTACTCGACATGTTTTGATAATGTCAAACCAGAGTTAGCATTTAACCGCGAGGTTCGTAATGCACTTAAGAGTATATGGTATGACGCTATCAGGAAACAGCTAAAGGACATGGTTCCAAAAGCTGCACACAGGCTCAGCTCGTGCTAGAGCACCATCTCACACATAACCAAGCACTCTGCCTCCAGGATCGATAGGCCTGCCAAAGGAGTGACTTATAGGTTACTGTGTGTCCTTGTATGTGTTAGATATAGAGATACTATACCTAAAGCAAAGGGTGATTACACCACCTTGCCCCAGCTGAGTGATCAGCCAGTTGTGTCAAATAGTAAGGCCAGGCCAGGGGTGGCACAATACGTGCTGCAGCCCCAGGTAGGCCTTGGATGCACCTATGCCCTGGGTACCTAGGGTACACTGTACAGGGGCTGACAAGGTGATCCATGTTCCAATTGGTAATGCACCTAAAGTGCATTGGCATAAATTTAGAGAGAGAACAGCAGGCTGTGGGTCTGATTGGCAGGCCCACAGCCACATTAAGTCAAAAACCAGTGAAGCAAAAAGCAAAAAATTGGGGTGACCATAGGATAGCAGACCCTACTCTCCTACAACCGATACTTGGCAGGCAGGTAAAAATAGATGCAGCCAGGAGCAGCAGCAGGATTTTTGTGCTGCTGTCTGATTGCTCACTTTTCACAAGCCCTTGGGTACCACTAAATAATACACTGCTGTATGCATACATGTCCATGCCAATAGACCCAATTCAGGCTGTCTCCCTCTTGAAATTGCCTCCGCTTCAAAAGGCGTTTAAAAAAAGAAATTTAAATTGTACAAATTGCTTAGGGGTCCCCTTCCAGTAGTGATTCAGTGGGGATCCTCAGGAGTCAAAAGTTTGGGAACCACTGGTCTAAGGCATTGAGCTTATACTACCGTGCTCCAAGATTGAACAAAGGAAGTACCTATGCCTTCCAAGAAAGGAGGAATCTACAAACCTTTATATTCCAAGAATACGATCATGGTATTTCAAAATGTAAACACTCATAATACATATGCAGTCTGCTTAAAGTCAAGAAAACAAACTGCACAAAATACCCGTGTTAGAAAAAACTAGACATGGGTGAATGGTAGCATCGAAGAAAAATATGGCTATGAGCCCACCTAATGGCCCCTAAACACATACAATATAGTCCAAGGACCAATCCAATAGCTAACAAGTAGACTGTGTAAGTAGTACATATAAGCTATACAATAGCCAACCAATACTCCACATAAAGTAAGGTGAATACCATATAAGGTATAAACTCAAGACTAAACTCCTCGTCTGAGTAAAACAAAAAATAAAAACAGCTATGCAGCTGCAAAGACCATCCGGAGATCAGAAACCGGAGGCAAACACTCGCTCACTAAGAAAGAAGTAGTGCTTAAAACTTTAACACCACAAGCACAACAGCGTAGGCAGGAAATAAACCTTTGCCCAACTTAAAGATCCACAACTGTGGCTGTATAAAAAGGAATATAAAAGTCCTGAAAAGGCAATATTACAAGCACTTAGCTTTCGCAACAGAGTATTTGCACAGACCAGCAGAACAAGCCGTAAGGCCAGCCATAGAATAAGTGGTGCAAAAACCATTCAGATGGAGTTAACTCAGTTGTAAAAGAGTAAAGCCCGTAGTGAAAAAGAGAGGGAGGGGACCAGCTTAGGGTCTGAACTTGCTCAACTAGCCCTAAACCTTCGTAGGCGCGCCTCCGCTTGGGCTCCAAAAAGATGAGCCCCTCACCGCCTATCCAGACATGGGCAAAAGAACTAGACAAATGTATGATTGTGGAAAAGGAAGTATTTACAACACGTTGGTGCCCTAAGAAGTGGCACGAGAAGTGGGGCAAGTGGAATGTTTACCGTGGGACTATATGTATCTCCCCATCGGTGGAACTTGAACTGGGACGAAGTGGTGACCGAGATGTAGTTCTTATGTAAATGTTGCTTTTCTCCCCCTTGACAATGTAATGACGCAATATGTGATTGTCGGTAACACTGATTGGTAATGTATGCTTAACTACTGACGAAACTAATAAAAATAAAATTAAAAAAATTCAAAAAAGATGAGCCCTATCAAATGGCATGTCAATCACGACCGACTGGAAGGCATCCGAAAATCCAGACGACGCGAGCCATGCATGTCGACGCAATGCCACAGCAGACGCCATGGCCTATCCCATGGAGTCAGTTGCATCCATTCTACATTTGATGAGCAATTTGGCTGCTTGACGGCCATCTGAAACCAACTGTTGGAACTCGCCCAACAGGGTATGGAGAAAGCATCCGTGGACACAGACCGTATTAGTGGAGTGTTAAGCCGCACTTGTCGAGGAAAAATTCTGTTTCCTGCGAGAATTCTGATCCCCAGTATCTTTATCAAGAGGGGGAATGAGGAGGTACCCCATCTCAGGGGACGCCGTAATGGCCTGGACCACGAAGCAGTGGTGAGTCGGCAGCTGAGCAAGGCAAGCGGGGTAGGACGGTATGTATGGGCAAAGATGAGGTTAACTGGCACACCTGACTCCGGTTTTGCCCATGCCCTCAACAAAATGTCAGTAAGAGCCTCAGAGAAAGGGAGCACTGGCCCAACCCTTGTTTGGCCAGGATGTAGAACATAATGCACAAGTTACTTACCTTTGGTAACAATGTATCTGTAAGAAACATTAGTAGTGATAGATTCCTTACCTTAGAATTACCCCCAGGCGTCAGACTGGATCCAGAAAGTTTTCGTCAGCAGTACCCCTGCGCGTCTGTAGACGTCATCGTAAGGCTCCGCGTGCGTCGTTGGTGCCGAGATGACGTCGCTGGAGCTAGTTAGACGCGCCCATGCGCGCTATCAGTTCCGTACACTACTTTCCGCGGCAGGAACGCAGAATCATGCAAGAAACTGACCACTAGTGCCATGAAACTAAGGCCCTGAAAGGGATGACCTTAATCCTGATTTGCCAAGACTTTCCCATCGATAAAAGACGCATTGGACGACCCGAGTAATCAACCTCTCCTAAACCCACCAGTAGACATTCCAGGCCCCCATGAGGCCACAATCAGAGGCTCAATTAGAACCAGGAGCCATCATCATACGCCGGCATCAACTCTAGCGACTACCCGGGTAGAGTTAACTGGACTAGTAAGGCCTCTACCAGAGAACACGACTAGAAGAACTGAGAGGCCTACCTCTCAAACAAACAAAGAACAAAATCAGCACCTTAGAAAAGAATCGCCCCTATTCCCGAACCATGAGAACTCTCAAACAGATCATACAATGGCAATGAGGGTAGCGCCACCTAACAACCAGGAGTGGGATGAGACTGAGGATGGTGAGACAGTGAGGGTAGCGCCACTCAACAACCAGGAATTGGTTACGACAGAAGACATCAGCCTTCCTACATCCCGAACCCTCGTCAGAACCATACCACCCTCGTACACACCCACATTAACTAACGAACCCACAACAACACAGGACCTATCTAACTCCAGCAACCTCCCCACACCTCACGCTAATACAACACCAGCGGCGCACAGATCCTCAACCTCTAACACGATCCTACCAACTCAGAACATATCCAACATCAACGAAGCACCGAATGGAGACGGAATAGACAATCAAAAAGAGAAGATAAAGAAAATGGCAGGGCAACGAAGATTCGTGCCAAAAAGAAGAAGAGCTGAGCGGATGTACAGATCGGCCGCCCCAAAGAAACCCCACCAGAACAAGAAGGACTTTATTAAGCTTCAGAAACTTGTGAGCAAGCTAACACAAGCCACTATGAATACCGTACAAGCGATAGGAAAAATCGAAGAGAGGATGGAGAACATTGACGCCAAAGTCACGGATATCCAAAATCTCGTACAGTCCTCACACAGAAGGAACATCGAGGCGAACATGCGTTTAATACAGAGAGACAACCGACCAGACAGGGCGAAGTCACTATCTAAAGAGGAAACGTTGGCCTTAATCCGAACATATGACCTATCGGACCACAAGGAGGAAGAGAGAATCCAAACAGTCCCGCTAGACGCTAACAGAACAGCGAGGAAAAACGAGAGAACTTCCAACCCCCACAATCTACAGCACATACAGCTAACACCAAACGAAGCGGAAAATGTGATCGCCAGTAACAAAGAAAAACACCTATCCTGTCTATTACTCAACTGCCGGTCAGCTACCAAACATGCATCGGACATAGCGGACCTCATCCTCAACAAGGACATCGACCTGGCAATCCTTACAGAAACTTGGCTTACGGAATCCTCATCCCCAACCATGGATCTATTGATACCACCGCAATTCAACGTTCTCAGACTGGATAGACACGGAAAGATAGGGGGAGGGATAGCATGCATTCATCGATCTGACATAGAGGTTAAACAAATTCAGGCCGACCCGCTGGAATCATGTGAGTATCTTGGTCTTAACATAAGATCATCCAACACTCAATGGTGCAACCTGCATACTTTCTACCACCCACCAGGAGATAACACAAAGTTTATAGCAGAGCTAATGGAGATCATAACAGCCAACTCGAATGACGCTGCCAATAACATATTCCTAGGCGACTTCAACCTGCATTGGGAGAACTGCAATGACAAACTGGTCAACATGCTTAAAGGTTTCCTCACTGAACTAAACCTCACTCAAGCGTGCACACTGCCCACACATTCGAAAGGAGGGACGTTAGACTGGCTAATCTCAAGAAACAAAGCTGCTACAATCCAATCCATAACTCCATGTGACTGGTCGGATCATCACGCCATAACTTTCATGATACCGGTAACGAGAAAAGGTAGAACCAGGCAACCTGTCAGGACCAAAAAATGGACTAGAGACACAAAAGAAACAAATATGGAACTACTGGTCAAAAGCTGTGAAAGAGACTTAAAGCCACCCAACGATATGGAAACAGTTAACGAACTGACGGAACACTACATAACAACTGTCGAAAATATCGTTAATACCACCATGCCACTAAAATTAAAACGAATCTCAGAAAAGACAAAAAACCCGTGGTTTACCGAAGGACTAAATGAAGATAGACGCAAATTGAGAATGGCCGAAAGAAAATGGAGGCAACACCCATCGACACCGGAATTGGAAGCCCTTAGAAAAACAAGGAAACAATATAATAAAAAAATCATCAACTCAAAAAAGGAATTTATAAGAGAAGAACTGGATAATGCCAAAAACAGGCCACGAAAACTATTTGAAATCCTAAAGGAGCAATCAAACAAACTAGCCAAAACAGTGCAAGAACATTCAAAAACATCTCTAAGCTGCGATGATTTCTCCACATTTTTCATGGAAAAGGCCAAAGCACTCGAAATAGAGCTTAAAAATTCGGCATTAAATCTTCCCAACGAACCTTGGGCTACTAACGATGCCAACTCTACAACAGTTTGCACTAAGGCTAAAAACAAGGCGAGCTGGGAAACATTCGAACTGTACGACCAACACACGATTGCCAAGACGCTCTCAGGAATCAAACCTAACAACCACCACCAAGACCCTCTACCTGCAAAATGCGTAAAAGAAATCAATCACATCTTGATTCCAATATGGACCGAAATAATAAATGCGTCACTGTCACAAGGGATCCTTCCAGACTGCCTAAAAACAGGTCAAGTCGTTCCCATAATCAAAAAACCCACAGCAGATACATCAGACCCAAATAACTTTCGCCCAGTGACCAACATCCCTTTACTGGCCAAGCTGACTGAGAAATGTGTGCAGAACCAACTGTGCCAACACATCAACAAATTCTCCTTGTTAGATGAATGCCAATCAGGATTCCGAGCAGGGCACAGCACTGAAACAGCGATTCTCCACATTACTGATGACGCATTACAGGCCCTTGACCAAAATCAAGCATGCTTACTGATTCTCCTGGACTTGTCATCGGCATTTGATACGGTAAATCATGAAGCATTACTGGCCAGGCTACGGGAGAGGATGGGAATATCAGGAACAGTACTGAAATGGTTCGAGTCCTTTTTACAGAACAGAACACAGCGCTTCCTAGTTAACCAATCAATCTCCCCTCCGTGCCCTACCACAATTGGAGTCCCTCAAGGATCGACACTATCCCCAGATCTGTTTAACCTATACGTCGAGCCACTCACAGAAATTCTACAAAAATCTCAAATATCCTATCACATGTATGCAGACGACACGCAAATATACGTAAAGATTGGATCCATAAAAGAATTGAAATTAATGAATGAGACACTAAAAATGACACTTCAATGGTTAATGGCAAACCACCTGAAGCTGAATGCACATAAAACAGAGTTCCTATTAATCTCTCCACCAAAGAAGAATATAGAAATAACGGAATGGATGAAAGTCGTGACTGCGCTAAACTGTACCCCTACCCTTGTCAACTCAGCCAAATCACTAGGAATCATCTTAGATGAGAATCTAGACATGAAAGCCCACATTAACTCAATGGCGAAAAGTGCCCGATTTCACTTGAACTACCTAAGAAAACTGAAACCTTTCATCACAGAGTCAGACCTTAAATTGGCAATCCAATCCTTAGTTATCTCGAGGATTGAATATGGGTGCACCACCTTGGCTGGATTACCAAAAATGTCCACAGGACCATTGAAAGCCTGCCTTAACGCTGCAGCAAGACTCATCACTGGAACTAGAAAATATGACCATATATCCCCACACCTGAAAGCATTAAACTGGCTACCATATGAAGCAAGAATCCAAATGAAGTTAGCATGCATCACACATAAAGCATTACACGACAACACCCCAAGATATCTTACAAAGAAAATTCAGTTGTCCGGTAGCAACCGAACAACTAGGAGTGCTGGGGAGCTGCTACTACGACCAGCATTCTTCCGAAAGAAAAAAACTTATGACAGAGCGTTCTCAGGAGCGGCCCCCAGAATATGGAACTCACTCCCTCCAAACATCAGGAAGATCCAGAATCTGGTAACATTCAAACGGGAAGTGAAGAGCCTGCTGATGAACAGATACATTACTTAATGAAGATCACTGATCTTGGATCTGCTATAATACTGCCTTAGTACAGATCATGTACGCTATCAAAATAGGAGGCTCAGACAATACTATAATGGAATATGTATCCTAGGATATGGGAATAACCCAAAGTCAACAGGAATGGAGATTGGATTGAACAGAAGAACAATTATTTTTCATGAACCTATACAGTACTACCTCATACATGAACCTATACCATGCTACCTCATATTTGTTATATATACATGTCTTGCATTTTATTTAATCATAGCTCACTGACTTTTGCTAACGTCACATGTATTACGAATTTATATGTCATCTACCTCATATATATACATGCCTAGTATTTTATTTAATCATAGCTCACTTACTTTTGCTAACGTCACATGTGTTACGAATTTATATGTCATATACCTCACTGCGATTGCTTGCTAACGACGTATACATATGTAACCGAGTTTCCTTTTACTACCTCATGTAAAGCGCTCTGATACCTACGGGTCTTGTTCGCGCTATACAAAACTTTATAATAAATAAATAAATAAATAAATAAACCCTAGAAATCAGTTCGCTGAATGGGGAGGATGGGTGGGGCGGTAAGGTATCTATCACTACTGTTTCTTACAGATATATCGTAACCGAAGGTAAGTAACTTGTGCATCTGAAAGAAACACGTAGTGATAGATTCCTAACCTTAGAACAGATACCCCAGCAATACCAACCCCGTGGTGGGCATGCGAACCAAGATCACACCAGAAAGTCCTGAAGAACAGAACGGCCAAAGAAGCCGTCTCTCCGGACTTCGCTACCCAGGCAGTAATGCTTGGTAAACGTGTGCAACGAGGCCCACGTAACTGCCTGACAGATGTCATGCAAGGGAACGCCCAGTCCCAAAGCGGTAGTGGCTGCTGTCGCCCTGGTAGAGTGGGCGCGTAGCCCCACTGGAGTCTCATTTTTAGCCAAAGAATAACTAGCCTTAATGCAGAGAACGACCCACCAAGAGATGGTCCGCTTGTGCACAGTCCGACCTTTCTTGGCACCCACTTAGCCAACAAAGAGCTGGTCATCCACCCGGAACTGGTGTGTGCGGTTGAGGTAGAATGAGAGCGCATGTTTTGGATCAAGACGGTGGAGCCTCTCTTCCTCTTTTGAGGGATGTAGAGGTTGAAAGAAGGTGGGCAAAGTGATGCTCTGCCCGATGTAAAAGGCATTGACAACCTTTGGCAGAAAGGAAGGACGAGTCCTTAGAACAACTTTGTCCGGATGGACAGAGAGAAAAGGAGGTTTAGAAGAAAGACCCTGGAGCTCACTCACTCTTCTGGCAGAGGAGATAGCCACCAGGAAGGCTGTCTCTAAAGTAGGAAGACGAAGAGGACAGTTGTGAAGTGGCTCAAAGGGAGATATGTCGGGACCAGGTTCAAGTCCCACTAAGGCATTTTAAAAGGAACAGGAGGGAAAAGATGAGTATTGCCTTTTAAGAATCTATTTACAACAGGGGACTTGAAAAGGGAAGGCTGATCTGGAAGCCGTAAAAAGGCTGAAATGGCTTAAAGATCGCACCCAGAGCAGAGCCCTGCCGGGCAAAAGAAAGGAGAAATAGAAGGACCTCTGAAAGAGGGGCAGAAAGAGGATCCACAGCCTTTGCTGTGTACCATGCCACAGATGTATTCCACCTGCAGGAGTATACCATCTTAGTGGAGGGACGCCTGGCTGCCAAGATTACATCACAAACTTCGGGAGGCAGCACCCAATGGTCTGATGTTAGCCTGGACCAATTCTGAAGGTATTGAGATACCCTGCCTCCTACCGATGATCTTGTAGAGGAGGGCACAGTAGGAAGAGCCAGGATGCCGCTATTGCTTCTTGGACGTATCCCGTCCTTGGCGATTTTGTCTTCCTCTATTATTCGGACGAGAGAAATTTGAGGACTGGCTTTGTCTTTGTTGGTAAGGCTGACGGTATTACTGTGAGCCTGATCCGTACAATGAGTATCGTTGTTGTTGGTAAGATCCTTTGTACGAGGTACTCTTACCTCTGGTCCCCTTGAAAGGAGCTTTTCGGTACTGAAGTGTACCCAGAAACCTCGCCGCCTCAGTATACTTTTTTATATCCTGGAGAGTGTCATCTATATGCTTCCCAAACAACGCCTCTCCATCAAAAGGTAAATCCAAGATTTTATTTTGGATTTCAGGTCTGAACCAAGTCGCCCTGAGCCATCCCTGGCAACGTAGAACTGCAGCACCAACTAATGATCGAAAGGCAGTTGTGGCGATGTCCATGGCACAATAAATAATCTCCATTGAAGTTGCCTCTCCCTCTTGCAAAATCTTCTTCGCTTCGCCTTTTGCCTCTTGTGGTAGTTGATCCAGATGGGGCGCAATGTCACACCATAGCTGGCGATCATACCTGCCTAATATTGCCAAGGCATTTGCTGCCGGCACCAGAAGACTGGCCATAGACGAGAATCTTTTACCAGCATTGTCCAACCTCCTGCCTTCCTTATCTGGAGGAGTTGTTAACGGAGTTGATGGGTTGCGTGATTTCCTCTATGCCGCTTCAGAAATCACAGAGTCTGGTTTTGGGTGTCCTGTCAAAGACGCCGGACCATCCTCAGGCGCTTTGTATTTCTTTTCAAGGCACGGTAGCACAGGGACCACTGTTGCTGGGTTTTTCATAGCCTTAAGGCCTTCCTCCCAAACATGCTGAACAATGGAGACAGACCTAGTAACCTTCCTATATGGCTCTTTAAAGTCATACAAAAAACACTCGGTGGTAACAGAAGGCATTGCTAGCTTGAACCTGCCACAGGCTCATTCAATCAACTTATGGAACCCTCCGATATCCACCGGAGGAGAGTCCACCAGATCCGGACATGGTGAAGCCGGGTCTGGGGTAACATACTCGTCCCATTCAATGCCATTGATTTGGTCTGCCGTCAAATTTTTGATCCTCATCCGAGGAATCATCTTGAGTGTCCAATGGTATTGAAGGTACCTGTGGGATCGGTGTTTGCGGCTGAGATATCACCTGAGCCAGCAACTCTGGAGAAACCAGTGCAGGTGTCGTAGGGACCGGCAGTGTTTGCGTAGACGGAATAGCCATAGGCTGTGAAAACCTGGATTTGTAATCCTGCAGCATGTTGTGTAAATCCTGCAAGAGCGAAGAAGGTACAGACACCATCTCTTGCCCCGTATACTCCTGAGGCTGAGCAGAATGTTGATACCCACATTCCTGCAGGTACTCTCCTTCGGAATCCGTCTCTTGACTTTTACTAGAAGCTCGGAAGGACTGTGTGCATATCCATATGAGTCCTGATCTTCCTCATCCGAGTCGTCATCATCCTCTTCGAACAGCAAAGCTGGAGGCAAGGGGGTAACCCTCCTCGGGGACGTCATGTCAGGTGTAATACGTCTCATGGAAATAGTGATTTTTTCCCTCGACGACATTATCGTCCACTATCCCGTCGACGATGCAGTTGTTCCTGGCAATGCTGCCATCGGTGACGGAGTAGACTTCGTCGACGAGCGAACTACCGACGACGAGATGGGCGTCGACGACGCTGTCGATCCACCTGCTGCCGTCGTCAATGTTGTCGAAGCACTCGACGATACAGTCGTCGTCACCGCCGTCGACGAAATCTTCATCGCCGCTGCAGTCGTCGATGGCGTCGTCAACGTTGCTGTCACCGTAGTCGACGACCCCTTCGACGCCGACGGTCCCGTCGACGTCTATCGCACCGTTGATGAGCCCGTCGACGGTACCACTTTAACTTTAGGCTTCAACGCCTTCGTCAACGAAGCCTTCAGCTGCGTCGTCGACGACTTGGAACTTCTGTCAGACTTCTCAGAAGACTGAGAAGATGATTTCTTGAAGGCTGGAGCAGTCTTCGTCACAGAAGAAGGTGTAGATGGTCCCTCCCTCTCCTTTACACTGTGGTGAGGAGATTTGACCGGACCTAGGCTCTCAGACTCTCTGGGGGTCTTTTTTGAGGCCTTAGCAGGACGTTCCACTGAAGGCGAAGGGGAAACCCTACCCCTTTTGACTGACCTCCTTGAAGATGTGGCTGAAGAAGAGTCTTCACTCTCACTGGAAACTGTGTCCTTTCTGGACTTCAACTTCTGGAGCCAGGTAAGAAGTCTACCCTCACGGTCCCGAAGGGTCTTGGTAGAAAAGGTGCGGCAGATCTTGCAGTCCGCTGCCTTATGGTCAGGATAGAGGCAATAAATACAATCTTTATGCTTATCCTCCAAAAACAATCTTTTCTTGCCACAGGTGGAGCATGGCTTGAAAAGGGCCTTCTTCTCTTTATCAGACATCCTGGAAGAGACAGCCAACACATTTGAAGAAAAAAACACTTGAAGAGTTCAGATTGAGCAGAGCTCAAAGGAGACTCCCTAAGCACAACGTGCAGTAGAAAATCTGAGGCTCTGAGGTTCCTTCAGGAGGGTTCTAAGGGGTGAGGCTCTTTTGATTGGCTGATGTTTAGTTTGGTCTCTTTTACAAAAAGAGGCGGATATGCTACAAAAGGGAATGAGGCCTAGGCCTTTCCTTTCTCTTTTGTACCTACTGCTATGTTATTTTTGGTTACCGAGACTCCCATTCCGACGACGGGGAATGATACAAAAGCATGGGAATCTATGAAAGTTCCATTACTGGGGCAACAAAGCATAGCATTACAAAACAAAGCAAAACACAACAAAACATAGCATAGCATAGCAAAACACAACAAAACATAGCATACATAAAACATAGCATACATAAAACGTAGCATAGCAAAACAGCATAACAAAACAACAAAGCATAGCATAACACAACATAGCATAACAAAACAAAGCTTAGCAGAGCATAACAAAGCATAGCATAACAAAGCATAGCATGGCATAACAAAAACATAGCATAGCAAAACACAACAAAACATAGCATAACAAAATAAAGCATAGGATAGCAAAACTAAACATAGCATAACAAAACAAAGCATAGGACAGCAAAACAAAACATAGCATAACAACAAAACATAGCATAACAAAACACAACACATAGCATAACAAAACAGCAAAACACAACAAAACATAGCATAGCTTAACAAAACACAACAAAACATATAATAGCATAGCAAAACATAGCATAGCATACCAAACACAACAAAACATTGCATAGCATAACAAAACATAGCATAGCAAAACAAAGCATAGCACAGCAAACATAGCATAACAAAACAAAAAACATAGGATAGCAAAACAAAACATAGCATTGCATACAGCATCACTCAGCAGCACCACCGCAGCATCACTCATGGGCACCACAACATCACTATGTGCTACCACAGCATCACTGAACGCCACAGCAGCATCAATCTGTGCAACCATTCAACAACAACCGGTTCAAATATGTTCTCTCAGTGTTTCAAGCTTTATTACAAATGTAACAAAACGATGTTAATATTTCACTTCTGTTCTTGGATTTTCGTCACAATAAAATACACTGAACATAATCTTCATACAAGTTATTTACAAAAGTTTAAGCTATTGCCATTATAAATTACAATAACTTTTATTTAAATATTAATTATTTAAAAAAATTAAAAGCCATTGTTATTAGTAACATGTTACTACCATGAGGCGCTCTCTCGAGGGGGTTCCTGGCATGCAATTGCATGCCAGGAACCCCCTTGGGTGTTACTACCGTGAGACGCTCTCTCTTTGTTCACACATTTTTTCAATTTTTTCACTTTGTACACTATTGGGAGCTAGATTAGACCGGAGTAAACCTTTTTAGTATACACACCACGACCCACAGACTAGTGTTAAGCAAACGCATCTGGGGCGGGAGTACGACTAATGGAACCAGGGAGGAACCAGATGTCGTCGAGTAGCAATCAGGTGTGGATGTGAAGCTTGTCGTTGCAGCCACGCGGTCCAGGAGGCATCGAGGACGACCAGGTGCTGGAGAGGAGCTGTCCTACGAAGGTTCTCGCAGATGGAGGGGTAGACTTCAAGATTGGAACCAACAAGCCTAAGCAAAGGCAACCCACGCAGGATACACAAAAGGCTTCTGGTGCAGACCAGGAGGGTCTGAGGTACTTCACCTTTTCAGGGAAGCGAGGGCCAGTCTGGAGCAACCAGACCAGCATTGGATTTTCAAAGGAGTCGTCGTCAGAGGGCTACTAGCCAACGGGACAGCAACCGGACAACGAGTCAAGCAGAACACAAGTAGAAGGGCCCCACGCAGATCTCGTGGAGTGTGGAGGGCTGGTCTTCGGTGCAGGTGGAGCTCGGTGTCGGGGTGTCTCAGTCCCAAGTGCACAGCTTCGAGGATGCCTCAGGAGCTGCGCTGTTAGCAAGTTGAAGACTTTCCAAGTTGCCTACTTCCACGAATTCCGACGTCTTCCACGGAGCTCAGCTGTGCTGGAGTCGTGCACTGGGGTCAGAGGAGTCCGGGAGTCGAGGTCTTGTCAGGCTCTGCGCTCGAGTTCCGGCGGAAACAGGGACAAAGCAAGCCGTCGAGTTGCTGGATGGTGCCTGGTTGCCCAGGGTGGTCACTCCTTGGCCACAAGGGAGATTCTTCAGGCTTCAGCTGAATGTCGAAGGGTCCAGAGTTTCGTCTTCAGTTCGATTCCAGGATTAATCTAAAGTCTCCTGGGTCAGCTCCTACCTTTATACAACTAAAGGGGGATGGTTTACTCACTAGGTCCCTCCTGTGGGTGGGACCAGGAAGGGGGGTGGTCACACCCCCTTTCCTTTGTACAGTTTCGCGTCGGAACTGGGGCTGGAGTGCCCCAGTAACCGGTTTGAACTGGGGTATGCATGGAGCACCTAGTGTGCCCCAGGCATGTCTCATTCTATTCAGCCCTCCCTGTCCCAATACACAAAATCCTGTCTGGGGTGGTGCTCGCACCTCTCCAGGCAGGAAACCTATTGTCCAGGCCTCCCTCGCTGGAAGGACTCCCAACAGCAGGAGGTCAGATTTGTGTTTGTGGCAGAAGTATTCATTTTGTGATGCTGGGGCTCTGGTTAACTTTAACCGGGATAGTCAGAACTAACATGTCTTCTCCCTCTAGAAGCGTGGAATGCTACCCCCGTCGCCAGAATTGGCGAGGGGGTAGTATTCCAAAGCGTATGACACCTTACACGACATGTTTAGATAAAGCCAAACCATAGTTAGCATTCAACCGCGAGGATTATAATGCACTTAAGAGTATATGGTATGGCAATATCATAGAACAGCTATAAGGACATGGTTCCGAAAGCTGCAGACAGGCTCAGCTCATGCTAGAGCACCATCTCACACATAACCAAGCACTCTGCCTCCAGGATTGTTAAGGCCTGCCATAGGAGTGACTTATAGGTTACTGTGTGTCTATATTTAAGGGTAGATATAGGAATACTGTGAGAAGTTGGCCTGATGTGCAGTGTTCACTATTCTAGTGATCACTATATATCAGTCCAAACAACCCTTATTGATGATTGGTTGTAAGTCAACCTTATAGATCAGCTATCCTAGTAGCATGGATACGAGCAGTCTAAGGCTAAGACTCTAGAGGGCGGTTAAGCCAGCTGTTTTACCATCACATTACCCCTTGAACACCCAGTGAAAGGACACCACACAAGTGTTATGAAAATAAACAGTGTATTTATTAGAATCACAACAACCCTGTACTCTTTATGAGGACAGGGTGCTAGGCACACAACAAAACTCTTACGAAAATACTTAAGTTAGCACGTTATACACAAATGCCCGAGGGGCACCAAAAAACCATATACTCTAAAAGTGGAATGCGAAGTTACTAGCAGGTAAGTACAGTACTAATAGGCTTTGGAATCGCTAGGACTTGACTAGGGAATCGTTAGATTACTTCTAGGAGACCTAGGGGACTCGGGTGCAGAGTGTGCACTCTCACGCGGGATGCGGGACAAAGTCTATGGAAGCTAGTAAAGGCAAAGTTAGTGTTCACGGGCGAACCCGACCTGGTAGGGAGAAAACGACAGTGGATCCTGACCCTAGGATAGTGAGGCTATGCTGGGACACCGAAGTGCCGAAGTTACCTAGCCCAGGGGCTGCAGCTGCATAGGTCTGAAAAGACGTCGGGAATCTCGTTGCCGGACCAGGAGCCTGGAAGAAGGAAGTTGCTGGCAGGCGACCAGTGAAGAAAAGTTTGATGGATCCAAGCCTGGATCAAGGAAGAAGAAAACCTGAAAGCAGAGGGGACCAAGTTCTTGAATCACTAGCCAGTGATTAAGTGGGCCCCAGGATGGCACCGGGCGAAGTCACCGCAGTCAGGTGAGTGGGCGCTGCTGGGCTCTGCAGTCTCTCGGACCAGGAGGCGTTGTCGGCGACCAGGATGGAGGTGCGAGCTGTCCCACGAAGGTTCTTGCTGTCGACGTCGCTGGACCCAGGATTGGGCAACAAGTCTTGGCAAATGCAAGGCCCACGCGGTGGACCTAAAATGGCGTCTTAGCCGGACCAGGAGGGTCCAGGGTACTTCTCCGATGGAGGGAAGCAAGGGCCAGTCTGGAGCAACCAGACTAGCAGCAGTGATGTCGTCGGGCGTCGTTCAGAAGGCCACAAGCCAGCGGGCTAGTAGCCAAACAACGCGGTGAGCAGCAAAAAGCAGAAGGGCCCCACGCAGATCGTGGAGATGCTGGGAGGCTGCACTTCGGTGCTGGAGCTGCTCAGGGTCGGGGCTTCTCGGACCCCAAAGCACTCACCAGGAAATTACTCGGCGGGCTTGCTATGCAGAAGTCGTGCAGTCTTGAAGATGGCCGGTCCCTCGAGGTCTCGTCACACCCACGAATCTCAGCGTGACTGATGATGTAGGTAGAGGTCAGAGGTGCCAGGGAAGCCGGTTCTCGTCGAGCTGGGCAGTCTTGATCCGGAGGAGAGACTTGCAGCAGACCGCAGTGTTCTTAAGATGGTGCCTGCGGATGCAGGGTGACTACTCCTTAGTCACAAGGGAGAAATCTTAGGAAGAAGTCTTGAGTTCCTTTCGTGGAAAGTAGTTTCAGGATTCAAAGATGATCTGATTTGGAAGGGGGCCAGTTCCTACCTTTATCCTGTAAAAAGGGGCTGGCACGCGACTAAGTCCTGCCCTATGGGTGGGACCAGGAGGGGGGTGGTTACACCCACTTCCTTGGCGGGCTTTTCCCCAGCACAGGGTCTGGAGTGACCCTGGAACTGGTTCCAGCCAGCCTATGCACAGTGAGCACCGGGGTGCCACGTGCAGTCACCTTCCTCTGAAGCCCTGCCTACCTACAATACACAAACCCTGTCTGGGACGGTGCTAGCACCGCCCCTGGCAGGAAACCCTTTGTCCTTATCTCCTGCTCTGGGAGGACTCCCAGCAGCAGGAGGGCAGACTTGTGTCTCGGTGGCAGCATCCATTTTGTGGAGCTGAGGCTCTGTTTGACTTTAACCGGGGTTAGGGGTTACATACATGTCGTGTCCCTCTAGAAGGGTGGAATGCTAACCCCGTCGCCAGAATTGGCGAGGGGTTAGTATTCCAATTCGTATGACACCTTACTCGACATGTTTTGATAAAGCGATACCAGAGTTGGCATATAACCGCGAGGATTATAATGCACTTAAGAGTATATGGTATGCGATATCATGGAAACGGCTAAGGGATGGATCCCGAAAGCCGCAGACAGGCTCAGCTCATGCCAGAGCACCATCTCACACGATTCCAAGCACTCTGCCTTCAGGATTGTTAAGGCCTGCCATAGGAGTGACTGATAGGAGATCTGTGTGTCCATTTTAGGGTTAGATATAGGTATACTATATCTAAAGCAAGGGGTGAGTACACCACCTTGCTCCAGCTGTCGTGCAGCCAGTTGTGTCAGTTTCGATAGTCAGCCCAGGGGTGGCATAATACATGCTTCAGCCCCTGGGAGACTTCTGGGTACCTCAGCCCTGGGTACAGGGACTTAGAGAGGGCCCAGTGCCAATTCAGTACCTGAGTACAATTTGGATAGAGAGAACAGCTAGACTGTGGGTCTGATTAGCAGGCCCACAGCCAGGGAAAGTCGTAAACCAGTGCAGCAAAAAGCAAAAATCTGGGTGATCATAGGATTGCAGACCCTACTCTCCTACAAATACTATACCTAAGCAAGGGGTGATTACACGACCTTGCCCCAGCTGAGTGATCAGCCAGTTGTGTCAGTTTGAGTGGCCAGCCAAGGGTGGCATAATACATGCTGCAGCCCCTGGTAGGCCTTGGTTACACCTATGCCCTGAGTACCTAGTCAAGTCAAGTCAAGTCAAATAATTTATATAGCGCGCTACATACCCAGAGGGTCTCAAGGCGCTTGAAGAGGGGTGGGGAGTTACTAGTCGAATATCCAAGTTTTGAGTTGCTTTCTGAATGCTAGGTGGTTCTGAGTGCGGCAAAGGTGAGTGGGAAGTGAGTTCCAGGTTATAGCTGCCAGGTAGGAGAAGGATCTTCCTCCCATGGTTGTTTTGTTGATGCGAGGTACAATAGCAAGGGCTTGGTTGGAGGAGCGTAGCTGGCGGGAGGGGGTGTAGAAGGAAAGTCGAGTGTTGAGGCATTCGGGTCCAAGTTCTTTGTGTGCGTGGGTTAGGAGGCGGAATGTTATCCTCTTATTGACGGGGAGCCAGTGGAGGTTTTTCAGGTGGCTAGAAATGTGGTCTTTACGCGGGATGTCTAGTATGAGTCTGGCTGATGCGTTCTGGATGCGTTGGAGTTTTTTCTGAAGTTTTGCGGTGGTACCGGCGTATAGGGTGTTACCGTAGTCCAGGCGGCTCGTGACCAGTGCGTGGGTGACCTTTTTTCTAGTTTCGGTGGGGATCCAGCTAAATGTTTTTTTGAGCATGCGAAGAATGTTGAAGCAGGATGATGAAACGGCGTTGACTTGTCTGTTCATCGAGAGTGATGAGTCCAGGATGACGCCTAGGTTCCGTGCGTGGTCCGTCGGGTTGGGTGCTTTTCCAAGAGCCTCAGGCCACCAAGAGTCATCCCAGGCGGAGGGGGAGGTACCTAAGATAAGGACTTCTGTTTTGTCTGAGTTCAGTTTCAGACGGCTGTGCTTCATCCACTCGGCTACTTCTTTCATTCCTTCATGTAGGTTGGTTTTGGCGGTGTTCGGGTCTTTGGTGAGTGAGAGGATCAGTTGAGTGTCAGCGTAGGAGATGATGTTGAGGTTGTGTTGGCGTGCGATGGTCGCGAGGGGGCTCATGTATACGTTGAAGAGGGTGGGGCTGAGTGAAGATCCTTGTGGCACGCCGCAAATGACTTCAGTGGCCTCTGACTTGAATGGTGGAAGGCGGACTCTCTGAGTTCTTCCGGTAAGGAACGAGGTGATCCATTCCAGTGCTTTTCCTTGGATTCCGATGTTTCTGAGGCGTTGTAGGAGGGTGCTATGACAGACTGTGTCGAAGGCTGCGGAGAGGTCAAGGAGGATGAGGGCGACTGTGTCTCCATTGTCCAGTAAAGTTCGAATGTCGTCTGTTGCTGCGATGAGGGCGGTCTCAGTGCTGTGTTTGGCTCGGAAGCCGGACTGTGAGGAGTTGAGGGATTTGTTGGTTTTGAGGAAGGCGGCGAGCTGGTTGTTGACCGCTTTCTCGATGACTTTGGCCGGGAATGGTAGGAGCGAGATGGGGCGGTAGTTTTTGAGTTCGGTAGGGTCAGCTGTGGGTTTTTTCAGAAGGGCGCTGAGTTTGGCGTGTTTCCAGCTTTCCGGGAAGGTGGCGGAGTTAAGGGAGCAGTTGATGACGTCCCGGAGGTGTGGTGCTATGATGGAGTCTGCTTTGTTGAAGATATGGTGAGGGCATGGGTCTGAAGGGGAGCCAGAGTGAATGGAATTCATCAGGCGAATGGTGTCCTCGGTGGAGATAGGGTTCCAGTTGTTGAGGATGTTCGGGGGGGTGAGGGTATGGCAGAAGGTTGGGAGGGTTGGTTTCCGGGTTGGTTGTCGAAGCTGTTGTGGATGTCTGCGATTTTGTCATGGAAGAATGAGGCTAGGGTGTCGCAAAGGGTTTGAGAGGGAGTGATGTCGGTGGAGTTGGCTGAGGGGTTGGTAAATTCTTTGACGATGTTGAATAATTCCTTGCTGTTGTGGGCGTTGTTGTCTAGTCGGTCTTTAAGTGCAGCTTTCTTGGCAGTCCGGATCAGTTGGTGGTGTGTGCGGGTGGCGTTTTTGAAGGCGTCCTTGGTGCTGGTGTTTGGGTCTTTTTTCCAGGCCTTCTCGAGGGAGCGACAGAGTTTCTTGGATTTCTTAAGATCATCGTTGAACCAGGGAGCGTTTTTGCTGCCTAGTTTGTTTTGGCGTTTTTTCAAAGGTGCTAGGTTGTCGGCGCTGTTGGTTAGCCATTGAGTGAAGTTAATGGCTGCTTGGTTGGGGTTCGAAGAGTGGGCAGGGGGGTTTTGAAGAAGCGATGAGGAGATCAGGTCGATGGTGATTTTGTTCCAGTTTCTTCGCAGAGTAGGTTGAGGATGGTTGTGGTCTTTTTGTAGACAAAGTGAACGCAGCTGTGGTCCGTCCAATGGAGAGCTGTGGTGTGACTGAAGGAGATATGTTTGCTGGAGGTGAAGATGGGGTCGAGTGTGTGACCTGCGTAGTGAGTGGGGGTGTGAACAATTTGTTTGAGTCCGAGGTTGGCGAGATTGTCCAGTAGGGTGGTGGCGTTGCTGTCGTTGCTCTTTTCCAGATGAAAATTGAGGTCTCCCAGTAGGATGTAGTCCTCGGAGGGGAGGGCGTGTGGGGTGATGAAGTCAGTGATGTCTTCACTGAGTTGTGCACGGGGTCCTGGGGGCCTGTAGAGGAGTGTGCCTCTGAGTGTGGTCTTGGGGTCGGTGTGGATCTGGAAGTGAAGGTGTTCGGCGGCTGCGAGGTTGACGTCTGAGCTGGTTGAGATGCGGATGGAATTCTTATGGACGATGGCGATGCCTCCTCCTGTTTGCTTAATGCGGTCCTTACGGATGATCTTGTATCCTTCCGGTATGGCAATGGCGATGTCTGGGGCTGAGGAGGCGTTCATCCATGTTTCTGTTAGGAAGGCGACGTCCGGAGAGATGGTGTCTAGTAGATTCCAAAGGTCGATGGCGTGTCTGTGGACCGAGCGGGTGTTGAGCAGGATGCATTTTAGGTGGTTGGTGTCAGATCTCTGTTTGGTGTTGGTGGATGAGGAGTTGGTCTTGGTGCCGTCATACTTGCAGGAGTTGCATGTGAAGGGTCCATGGGTGTGTCCAGGAGCGGCTTGGGCGCAGTTGGGGTGACGGCCGGGGTTTAGGGCTAAGAGGGTGGAGGCGTCGTATGTAATGCGGGTGGGGTGGGTGGTACGGGGGCCAGGGGGTCTGGCGCTGGGCGCGGTCCAGGCGCTGACGGGCTTACCTTTGGCGCACCTTCGGCGTGCATGGGGCGCGACCGCTGCGCGTTAACGCTGCACACTAAAGCATCTGTCATATGTGGGTAGTGGAAGGGGAGGGGCGAGGGAGGGTCAGCTGGGAGGCGGGTTCTGGGTGGAGGGGCGGGCTGGAAGGCACAAACAAACAAGATGGCAGCAAAACAAACGAGGACGATGTTGGGGTGGGCAGAGGCGCAGGCGTAGATAAGGCCAGGCGCTACAGTATGCAGCAGCACACTTTGATTGGCACGACGTGGGCTGAGCAGGAAATCGTGCAACTCTGAGAGAGGTAAAAACAGCAAGATCAGCTCAAGACACTCAATGTAGTGCGAGCGCAACTCTCTAATTAATATTCACAATGCAGTGCAAGCACAATTCAAAATATCATCAGCAATGCAGTGCGAGCGCAGCTCTCCGAGTGATACAAACAATGCAGTGCGAGCGCAGTTCTAGCAGATGATCAATTGCACAGATAGCGCTACGATACCACTGGCTGGAGGCAGGGAGCTGGGGGAGCGGCCGCTGCTGACGAAGTCAGGGGCTGATAAGGTGAGCCAATTCCCAATTGTGGATGTACCTAGAGTACATGGTGTGAATTTAGAGAGAGTGCATCTGGGCTGTGGGTCTGATTAGCAGGCCCACAGCCACATCTAAGTCGAAAAATAGTAAAGCAAAAGCAAAAAGTGGGGGTGACCATAGGAAGCAGACCCTACTCTCCTACAATGCAACATACTGGAAATAGCTCTAAGAGAATGCAAAACAAGTAAATCATGAAATATAAACAGGAAATAAATCGCTGACATGGATCACCTTAACGTTTTAAGGTCATTGTCCAGAAATCGATGGGATTTTTTCCAGTAAAATTAAGGACATGAATGAAAAGCCGGCGAGGAACCCGTTTCAATGTCCATTTTAAAAAAATTAAAACTAGGTTTTAGACCCAAAGGGACTTGATCCACTTAAAGCCCTGGTACAGAGGACTGTCCCGCCGAAGAATGGCAGAGGGTATGGGAGCTGCGATCTCAGAACATGAACAGGAGGTAAACGGGCCTGTCTTCATTCAACAGTGGCAGTTGGCAGATACAGGAGCGGTTAGTCCTGTTATGCAAGTTGAACGAGCCCACAGGGCCAAGCCCTTGCATTCTGAGCTTAGCACTACCTGTCCAACAGGTTACGAATCTGCAATGAAAGGACAGAATGCAAACAACAAGTGCACCGCAGACAGACCAGAAACAAGCAGCGGCAGAGACGGCAAACATACAACACTATCTGGAAAGAAAGAGACGGGTCCCGCTAAAGAGGAGTAGAATACCTGCGCAGAAAAAGAGAAACACGGCCCTCGAGTTAGACTAGTACAGAAAAAGGGTGAGAGGTGCATATTTAGAAACGAACAGTTCGCGCTGAAGATTACAGGAAGCGGACGAGAGCGGCATGGCTTTAAAGATAGACCTAGAAAGAAACGACCGGAGAGAGCAAACATCATTGTGAGATGGAATGTGCTTTTGTCTGACTGGAGGCTGGAGCAGAGGACGACGACAGGGACGACAGGTGCAACATGCGTCAGCCCGGGGAATGAAAGGAACGAGCCAATTGCGAAGGGTCTAATGCAATAGTCCACGGCGGACAGCAAAAGTACGATGCCTGGTTTAAAGCTGCACGCGCACAAACTCACAGTGAACTAACAAACAAAACGTTACTACAAAGGACTACGTGGTGAACGGACACAGGAAACGGAGTCCCCGGTGAAGGATCATAAGGCAACACTGAAAAAGCACGTCTTGTGATTCAGACAATCTCACTGTAAATGACCGCAAGGCAAGATAAACACTGGCGACGGAGACCCGCGGCAAGCAAGAGCAGCGCTTCTGGTGGCACCATCGCCGGCTCCCGGAGAAGTACGGCAGGCGCGAGAAGCCCGCTCGGGAGGGGGGAGCACTGCAGCTCATGGTTGAAAACTGACTTCAGGCAAAGGAGCAGAAGAGTGTGAGCAGTGTTAAGGATAACAACTCTGTGTGTTCTTGGGGAAGGAAGGAATGCAGTGGCGCGAGGACACTGCAAATAAACCTGAAGAGCAAGCAGATGCTAAAGCCCGCACGTAAGATAACTAGCACGCAAACATATGTAATCGGTCACATCGTGAAGTACCCACAACAAGCGTGTGCACCCATGGTGAAGGGCTGCAAGCTCATTGTGAAGGGCTGCAAGCTCATTGTGAAGGACTACAAGCAAGATAATTCAAGGTGATAACTGCAAGAGTGCAGATCTACAAGCCAGTGTCTTAAGACGACAGCTGAGTCCATGGCATCTCCAGATATGGTTCTCACGACCCAGATCCTGAAGAACATCCTCAACATTCTCTTCCTGCCAGGAGCTGGCCAATGGAAGAACTCTGTGAGCAGCTACTCTATCCTCATTCTTGTCGTGACTGACCTCAGCATTACAGGTAAGGCTCACATCAACCGGAAGAAAGGACACTGCTGGGGAAAACTCACACCACCAATAGGGCACTGTTGGTGGAAGCTTACACGTGGTTAGTGCGGGAAAGAGCTCAACGTAGTTAGCACATTCAGGGGAAGCTCACAACACACAAGTCACTGCCAAGGGAGGCTCAAACAGAGATCACTATTGAAGAGAGCTCCACACTGATGGTACTGCGGGGGTGAGGGGCCTCAAAGGAAGAAAAATAAAACAGTGATTGGTGGATGACTTTAATTAATCTATGCCACTGGTAGTTAGCCAAGGTTGCATTTCAGTCCATCTTCGTTGCCTAACATGCCACCTCAGACAGGAACCAGCAATATACGAATCCGCCTACGTCCTGCTCCAAAAGTAAGAGTCCTACCAGAACTTCCAGGCCTAGTGCCATCTCAACCAGAGCAGAAGGGACCCAGGCCCAGTTCTGGCCTATTTGGGTCTTGTCAATAGGGTGCAATGTAAGTTCTATGGCACAATGATCACAGAACTAGGCCTTGGCTAAATTTGAATTCCGTCAGCGTAATCAGAGTAATTTTGGTAATTCTATGTTATTCTTCGACGCAAAAATTTAGTGAGCATGCCAGTTCTCGTAATTATGAATATTTAGTAGGGGTGGGCGGAATTTGCATAATCACGTTACGCAAATCTCCACAAAACGGTAAAAAATTTCCGCAAACACGCAGAAATTCCATGAACACGCGGAATTGCCTGTTCGCAAAGTTTTTTTACTGTTCGCAATTGCTGTTCGCGTGCTCGGGCGGGGGAAATATCTTGGTTACATGCATTTGAGGACGCAAACAAGCAAAAAATGTCGCGAAGTCGCGGAACTCAGAATTTTGGGCAATTTCGCGCTCTCCGCGGAAGGCGAAATTACCCAAATTCCGGAAAGCATTTACCGGTGAGGCCTAATATTTAGACACAAAAATCCTTTGATGGGAGCACAGGACCAACAAACTTAGCAAGCGCTAGCGGCAGCTGCTGTTCGTGTTGTGGTGCATTCAACACAATTTTTTTGTGTGCAAAAATGCATCCTCTGGTCCATTTGGACGCTCGGATGCATTTTGCGCTAAGAAAAAAAAATTGTCATGCTGGATTTTTCTCCTCGTAGAATTCTTCATAATCTTGCACAATTTTGCTGTAATTTTGCAGTAATACGTAACCACAAATTACACAAGGGATGCCCACCCCTACATGGGACCCATGTCTGGGCATATTGGTTTCAATTAGGGCATCCCATTGAAAACCCCCCAAAAATGGTGAGTACAATGCTTTGAATTAATCTACAATTGCAACAAACACAGTTGATGGACAGAATGTAGAACAATGTCATACATTCCCCCCAGTACAAGGATCTGGGCCTAAATCCATCGTTTTTTTGCACTCCACACCACCCTGGGTTAGACACTGGCTATATGCAAATCAGCTCTGACCCTGTGCCTCATGGGAACAGTCCAGTCCGAACTACCAAGCCATGTCTTTCCCAGACCGGAATCAAGCATCCAAGGACCGGTTTCTGGCTATCAGCCTTCATCAGCCTGGATAGCTTGACTCCAGTGGTGTGGAGAGCCTGGGACTCACGTCTGAGCATACCCAGCCCACTCGGGTGAAAATTGCAAAAAACACAGTTGATGGACAGAATGTAGAACAATGTCATACATTCACCCCAGTACAAGGATCTGGGCCTAAATCCATCGTTTTTTTGCACTCCACACCACCCTGGGTTAGACACTGGCTATATGCAAATCAGCTCTGACCCTGTGCCTCATGGGAACAGTCCAGTCCGAACTACCAAGCCATGTCTTTCCCAGACCGGAATCAAGCATCCAAGGACCAGGAAAGACATGGCTTGGCAGTTCGGGCTGGACTGTTCCCATGAGGCACAGGGTTGAGGTAACGGGTTTTTAGGAACCCGTTTGGTGCCAGGGGATAACACCCGAAGACCTCTGAGTTCTCCCTGTTCCGGACCACAGAAACACGGAGTCTTCTAGTCGCAGTCAGAGATCGAATTTTATTGGTAGCTACCAAGTAACACGTGTCCTAGAAGCACGACAAACACGGGTCATGTGTTCTCAGGAGACTGTTCGTTTTTACAGAACCAGCCTTCTCCTTATATACAGAAATAATAGCTGCAAGCAAGAATTCTTGAGTTTATGATATGGCTATACACATTTCTACAATAATACAAAAGAGCGAAGTCATGTAGGCAAGCCCATATTTTAGATGTCCAAGTCGTGATAGATTACCTAGCCAGGCCCGGAACTCCCATCAGATATCGATGAAGCCCCAATAAAAGAAGGCACATCCTAGTCATAAAACTGGTCATAAACAGGGAGCGTGGACAGGTGTGTATGTGTGTAGAAAACATGACCTGTACGCGGTGAATGGTTTGTGGTATGTTGTGCATTGATGCTATCGTGTTTGGCCACTGGGCGAGGAGCTGCCCAAACAGGTTTGGCTGGAGGCAAGGGAGTCAGTTGGGACAGGTCAGGGGGGAGTCAGGGAAGGTGGACGTGTCCTTTGAGATCAAGCTCGACCTTTAATTGACTTATCATGAGGGTAAGACACAAGATGGATACCGTTTACAAAATGGAGTCTGAGGGGTCGGGACGGAAACTATGATTCAGGGGTGTTAGCATGTCTCGATCATGACGCAAATGCATAGGAATGATGTCCTAATCATTATCGGTTCGTCGACACCAAATTCGTCATGGTACGTTGATGTTTCGGGACACGGGCATCGGACCTCGATACCGGGACAACAGTAGGGTCCAGAATTTCAGAACCACAGACCTCCTTTTGCCCTCATATAAGGCAATAATTCATGTTAATCCGAGTCTAAGTCTGTATGAAGGAATTCGTGGAGATGCTGCTGTAGCATCATTCTGTTGCTCAGTTCGTCCCTTGACACAGGCTTCCGTACACATGAGGTAGCACAGAGGCCACATAGTGCAGGAGCGCACTGTACACACAGGCAGAACATAAACAGGAGTGCTAAGATCATCCCAATGAAGATCAGTGTTTTCCATCCCCAGGTAGCGATCAGTTCCCAGAACCACCCTAGTAAGGACCAGTTCCCTTTTTCTACGTGAAGGGAACCAGATATCTCGTGTAGCTTAGAGATGGCCTGGTACACTGTTGGTGCGTTATCAGGGATGAAAATGCAACAACTGGATTGGATCACTCTACACACACCACCACGATCGGCGAGTATGATATCTAGGGCAACTCGGTTCTGAAGGGTCATAAGTCGATCCGACTGAAGTTCGGTCGTCAAATTGCCAAGGGCTCCGGCCGTTGTAATCACGGCGGATTCAACTATCCTCGATAACTGGCGAATATTCCTGCTGTTCATCATAGGCCCCCAAAATGGCAGAAAACCCTTTGCGAAGTCAGCGAATTCCTGACCCGCGGTGTCGTCTTTACTCACGACCCCTCTAGCTGTCCTTGTCCGATGGTAATCTGCTCTGGCCGTGTAGGTGGGAGGCAGCAGAAATGAGATAAAACATGTACCTGAGAAGTCAGGGGGCAACCAGGTGTAGGCTTGGTCATGGCAGACGAAATACGTCCCTTTGGCTGCTAATAGTATAGGGGAAGTTCGGGAAGCGAACACATAGGTTTCCGTGCATATACTCTTTCCTAATTGTGCTTTGGGATCCCTGCCGATACCTTGTAAACATAAGTGACCTCGGTTGGGTACTATCCAAACTGGGCGGTATTTCTTTGCTGACTGGCTCTTACTCAGGTAAACCCCATATTTAGTTACGTTCCGACGAGTGTACGGAGTGAGTTCATCTTTGGGAATCGTAAGATAGGTGTCGAACTCTCTACTCATATTTCTTATCCCTGCTACTAGTGCCTTGTTACTGAAATCACTCTCAGTAGAACGGGTCGGGTATGGTTCTAGGGCGAATAGGAACATGGTCTGGAAAGCCCACAGAGAACCATAATAACTGAATGGCAGAATGAAGTATGGGATACCCTTATCAGTCGTGTGCGGCATGAGTCCGCATACCCAACAGTTCGATGTGTTCATTATGGACTGGTGTTGGTGTAGAAGTTGAATGAATGAGTTATTTACAAATTCGAGTCTTCTGGCAGACTCGTGTTCAGGTAGAGGGTGAAAGTAGTGTGGAGAGATAGTAGGAGGAGGCGGTGGCCGGGTGTCATTTGAAAAAGTAACTTGGAATACGAATAGAGTATAACCAGTCAAAAACATCGTTATGCTACACAACATTAAAATACACGTTATCAAAAACCTTCTTTTGGCCAGTACAGTGCATAATTGTCTTTCAAAGTTCGTGAGTCTGGTAGGTCTCTTTACCCTAGGAAACTCCATCCTCTAGTTGCTGCCCGCGGTGGTAGGTTGGTTCTGCCAGGGAGTGCGCTCTGTTCAGTCCGGGGTAACTCCCTTGGACCAACCAGAACCGTTGACCTAAACGTCCCCAGTTGCACTCCCCAGACTTCAACCGCGACCCTAGCAGCAGAACCGGATGGCGGTTCGAAAATCAAAAATGAGCAAGTTTCCTGAGAGAGAGAGAGCTGAAAAAAAAAAAAATAGTTCTTGGGGGAAGGGAAATCACATTCGTTTGCCTTTTATTAGTCTCTTTGTCTTGACCTTAGATTATATTGTTGTTTCCCAGGTACGGTGTGGTCTTCAAACAATGTCTTAGGTTCTGAAGTGTCCAACTGCATTGACGGGGGCACAAGTCCTTGTAAAATATGATCACTCTCCTTTTCGGTACTAGTTTCTTTTAAACGTGCATCGCTGAAAGGGATGAAGCGAGGTATGGATTCTGTCTCGGAGTCGGCAATTCCTTCGTTGACCCACCGGTCGTATGGAAGGGGCAGAGGGACCCGTTTACAATGGGTCCCGTGCACCCAGTTCTTTTTGCCTTCCACCCGAACAGCTGATCTCGTGGAAAGAAGTACCAGGTATGGTCCGGTCCACCTCGGCTGTCCGTTGTTTGTACGCTGGAAATTCCGCACCAAGACCCACGTGCCGGGTTCGATGGAGTGACCTGGATCGTCAGAGGCTGGCGGAGAGGAACTGTGAACCTGTTGGTGTAAAACACGCAATTTAGTTGTTAATTCGCACAAATAGTCAAGCAGTACGGGGTGCTCTATTTCGCTGAGTTTCTTTGGCCTTGGCACGCCCCAGACGTTGGCTGGGCGGCCAAACACTATCTCATGGGGGCTAAGTCCTAACCTGGAATGGACGGTGTGAGAAGTTGGCCTGATGTGCAGTGTTCACTATTCTAGTGATCACTATATATCAGTCCAAACAACCCTTATTGATGATTGGTTGTAAGTCAACCTTATAGACCAGCTATCCTAGTAGCATGGATACGAGCAGTCTAAGGCTAAGACTCTAGAGGGCGTGTTAAGCCAGCTGTTTTACCATCACATTACCCCTTGAACACCCAGTGAAAGGACACCACACGTGTTATGAAAATAAACAGTGTATTTATTAGAATCACAACAACCCTGTACTCTTTATGAGGACAGGGTGCTAGGCACACAACAAAACTCTTACGAAAATACTTAAGTTAGCACGGTATACACAAATGCCCGAGGGGCACGAAAAACCATATACTTTAAAAGTGGAATGCGAAATTACTAGCAGGTAAGTACAGTACTAATAGGCTTTGGAATCGCTAGGACTTGACTATGGAATCGTTAGATTACTTCTAGGAGGCCTAGGGGACTCGGGTGCAGAGTGTGCACTCTCACGCGGGATGCGGGACAAAGTCTATGGTAGCTAGTAACGCTAAAGTTAGTGTTCACGGGCGAACCCGACCTGGTAGGGAGAAAACGACAGTGGATCCTGACCCTTGGATAGTGAGGCTATGCTGGGGCACCGAAATGCCGAAGTTACCTAGCCCAGGGGCTGCAGCTGCGTAGGTCTCAAAAGACGTCGGGAATCCTCGTCGCCGGACCAGGAGCCTGGAAGAAAGATGCTGGCAGGCGACCAGTGAAGATAGTTCGAAGTGATCCAAGCCTGGATCTGGAAGATGGATGACACCTGAAAGCAGAGGGGACAAAGTTCGTGACTACTAGTCAGTAGTCAGTGGGCACCAGGAGGGCACCGGATGGTAGTCACCTCGACTAGGTGAGTGGGCGACGCTGGCTCTGCAGATCTCACGGACCAGGAGGCGTTGTCGGCGACCAGGATGGAGAGGCGAGCTGTCCCACGATGGATGAAGCTGTCGGCGTCGAAGAACCCAGGATTGGGCAACAAAGCCTTGGCTAATTCAAGCCCACGCGGTGGACTCAAAATGGCGTCTTGAGTGGACCAGGAGGGTCCGGGGTGCTCCTCTTCTGGAAGGGAGCAAGAGCCAGTCTGGAGCAACCAGACCAGCAGCAGTGATGTCGTCGGGCGTCGTTCAGAAGGCCACAAGCCAGCGGGCTAGTAGCCAAACAACGCGGTGAGCAGCAAAAAGCAGAAGGGCCCCACGCCGATCGTGGAGATGCTGGGGGGCTGATCTTCGGTGCTGGAGCTGCTCAGGGTCAGGGCTTCTCGGACCCCAAAGCACTCACCAGGAAATTACTCGGCGGGCTTGCTGTGCAGAAGTCGTGCAGTCTTGGCAATAGTCGGTCCCTTGAGGTCTCGTCGCACTCACGGTTCTCAGCTTGGCTGTAGAGGTGAGTAGAGGTCGGAGGTGCCAGGGAAGCCGGGTCTTGTCGAGCTGGGCAGTCGGATTCCGGAGGAAGGACTTACAGCAGACCGCAGTATTCTTGCGATGGTGCCTGCGGATGCAGGGTGACTACTCCTTAGTCACAAGGGAGAATCTTGAAGAAGGAAATCTTGAAGTCCTTTCGCAGAAAGTCGTATCTTGATTCCAAAGATGATCTGATTTGGAAGGGGGCCTGCTCCTACCTTTATCTGGGAAAAGGGGGCTGGCACGCGACTAAGTCCTGCCCTATGGGTGGGACCAGGAGGGGGGTGGTTACACCCCGCTCCTTTGGCGGGCTTTCCCCAGGCCAGGGGCTGGAGTGCCCCTGGAACTGGTTTCAGCCGTCCTATGCACAGTGAGCACCGGGGTGCCACTTGCAGTCACCTTCCTCTGTAGCCCTGCCTACCTGGAATACACAAAACCCTGTCTGGGACGGTGCTGGCACCGCCCCTGGCAGGAAACCCTTTGTCCTTATCTCCTGCTCTGGGAGGACTCCCAGCAGCAGGAGGGCAGACTTGTGTCTCGGTGGCAGCATCCATTTTGTGGAGCTGAGGCTCTGTTTGACTTTAACCGGGGTTACAGGTTACATACATGTCGTGTCCCTCTAGAAGGGTGGAATGCTAACCCCGTCGCCAGAATTGGCGAGGGGTTAGTATTCCAATTCGTATGACACCTTACTCGACATGTTTTGATAAAGCGATACCAGAGTTGGCATATAACCGCGAGGATTATAATGCACTTAAGAGTATATGGTATGCGATATCATGGAAACGGCTAAGGGATGGATCCCGAAAGCCGCAGACAGGCTCAGCTCATGCCAGAGCACTATCTCACACGATTCCAAGCACTCTGCCTTCAGGATTGTCAAGGCCTGCCATAGGAGTGACTGATAGGAGATCTGTGTGTCCATTTTTAGGGTTAGATATAGGTATACTATATCTAAAGCAAAGGGTGATTACACCACCTTGCCCCAGCTGTCAAGCAGCCAGTTGTGTCAGATTTGAATGGCCAGCCAGGGGTGGCATAATACATGCTGCAGCCCCTTTTTAGGCCCTGGGTACACCTATGCCCTGGGTACCTAAGGTACACTGTACAGGGACTGACAAGGTGACTCAGTATCCAATTAGATATGTACCTAAGGTACATGGAATCCATTTTACAGAGAGAGCAGTAGGCCTGGGGTCCTGAATAGCAGGGCCCCAGGTCAACTAAGTCAGAAAACCAGCAAAACACCAGGCAAAAAGTTGGGGGCAACCATAGTCAGGGATCTACCTTCCTACAGACGGTCATTCTGGTTGACAAGAGTGCTAGGGGCAAGGCGTCAGGCCATTTAAGACCTGTACAGGCTTGGATCTTGGCTAATTTGAGCTTTAAAGTGCCATTGTAGCATTCTACTAATCCAGCTGATTGGGGGTGATTCGCAGAGTGAAACTTTTGTTGTATGCCTAAACACTCACACACTCTCTTCATCACGCGTCCTACGAATTCACTTCCATTATCACTCCAGACGATTCTAGGCATGCCGAATCTCGGGAAGAACTCTTTGACAAGGGCTTTGGCAGTTGACAAGGCAGTATTGTCCTTAAGGGGGTATGCTTCCACCCACCTGGAGAAAGCGCAAACAACAATGAGCACATACTTCAGATTGTTGCATCTCTCCATGTGAATGAAATCGAGCTGCAAAACCTCGAACGGATACGTTGGAGGCGCAAAATGACCAGCTGGAGTTGGGGTTCCCCTACCGGAATTGTACTTCAAACACACCATACAGTTTCTGACTACATTCTCTGCATATTTCGGGATATTGCTATTTTGCCATACTGGGGCCAATACTTTACAGATTCCTCTCGAACTGATGTGCGCAAATCCATGAGCCATTGTTACTACTGCAAGTACATAGGCGTTAGGTAATAGCCATCGCTGGTGTTCTGACAATTCGACCCAACAACCATTCGCATCTAACCTACCCTTACTTTCTCTCCATTCATTCACATCTTTCTCAGTTGCCTCGGCTTGTATAGATTTCACGCTTTCGATGGTGTCCTCACACATTCCCACATCAGTAATCCATCTAGCGGGACCTACAACATACATCCGACTCATTGTGTTCCTTGCAGTCTCTTTCGCAACCTCGTCTGCAAATGCATTCCCGCGGCCAACATCATCCTGAATCTTTTTGTGTGCACTGCATTTTACAATTGCAACTTGTAGTGGCAAGGTCAGTGACTCGAGGAGTTCATTAACTAACTGACCATGTTGTATCTTTGCACCATGTGACGTAAGAAACCCACGTTCACGCCACAATCTCCCAAAACTGTGAGCCACACCAAAAGCGTATTGGCTGTCAGTGTACACATTCACTCGCTTTCCTTTCGCTAACACACATGCTCTGGTAAGCGCAATTAGCTCTGCAGCTTGTGCAGAATTATGGGAAATGCGCGCGGTCTCTATAATGGTGTGTAATGTCGTTACGGCATATGCTGCAGTCGTATCACCATTCGGCAGCTTGAAACATGAACCATCAACCCATAAAGTATCATTGCATTCAGGAAGGGGAGTGTCCTGTAAGTCTACTCTCCCTTTTGTCTCTTCTTCTGTCCTAAAACAGCAGTCATGGTTATCAATCTTGTCTGTTTCTGTCGGAATGGGTAATAACGTTGCGGGATTCAGTGCATCGCACCTCTTTATGTGGATGTGACTTGCTAGCAGTGTAAGTTCGTAGCTGGATAGTCGAGCGCTAGTAAGGTGTTGTGTCTTCGTCCTGTTTAGTAAAATGTCTACTGCATGCGGAACCATAACGATCAGAGTATTGTTCATGACTAATCCAGCGGATTGTCGGATGCAGACAGCTGCTGCGGCGATAGCCCTCAGACAACTTGGTAGGGCTTTAGCCACAGGATGCGGAACCATAACGATCAGAGTATTGTTCATGACTAATCCAGCGGATTGTCGGATGCAGACAGCTGCTGCGGCGATAGCCCTCAGACAACTTGGTAGGGCTTTAGCCACAGGGTCTAGAGTTGCCGAAAAATACGCGCATGGGCGCCGTCTGTCCCCAAAATGTTGTGTTAAAACTGATAATGCACAACCTTCCTTCTCATGGACATATAATGTAAAAGGCTTACTGTAGTTGGGGTTTCCCAACACAGGAGCCGAACATAATGCATCACGCAACTTGTGGAAACTCGTCTGGCAATCTTCAGACCAAGGCATAGGATTTGGCGTGTCTTTGCAGAGTAGTGCCAGCAAGGGTTTAGCTAGTAGTGAGAAATTCGGTATCCATTGTCTACAGTACGATGTAATGCCCAAGAAGGCTCGAACCTCTCTCTGTGTCCTTGGGGCACTCAGTTCTGCAATTGCCTGTATTCTTTCTGGTGTCAGTCTCCTTCCCTCCTTCAACAAGATGTGACCTAAGTAGGTTACTTCTTGTCGGCAAAGTTGTAGTTTGGAAAGAGAGACTTTGTGCTTCATGTCACATAAGTTACGTAATAATGATAACGTAGCTTTCTTGCAAATCTCTTCAGTGTCTGCAGCGATCAGCAGATCGTCTACGTACTGAATCAGAGTTGAACCATTCGGTAGAATAATCGTGTCTAGTTGTGTTTTCAGGGACTGACTGAATATTGATGGGCTTTCGCAGTAGCCTTGAGGAGCGCACTTGAAGCGGAAGCTTCGTCCTCCTAAATTGAATCCAAAAATATCTCTACTCTCCTCGGCAATCGGGATGCTGAAGAAAGCGTTTTTTCAGGTTAATCACCGAGAACCAATTTGCTGAAGCTGGAACCATCGTCAATAAAGCAGTAATGAACAAGTTACTTACCTTCGGTAACGATATATCTGTAAGAAACAGTAGTTAGTATTAGATTCCTTACCTTAGAATATCCCCAGGCGTCAGTCTGGATCCGGAAACTTTTGCGTAGCAGTACCCCTGCGCGTCGGTAGGCGTCGTCTGCAGGCGTCCCCTGCGGCTCCGCGTCGTCGGCGTCGTGCGCCGTGATGACGTCGCTGGAGTATATAGACGCCGCCTCCGCGCGCTGACGTCAGTTCTTTGCACACAGCTTTTCCGCGCCAGAACACGCAGAGCCATGTGAGAACCAACACTGGTGCCATTTGAAACTAGGGCCCTGAAAGGGATGTCCCTAACCCTAGGTATCAGTTCGCAGAACGGGGAGGATGGGCGGGGCGGTAAGGAATCTAATACTAACTACTGTTTCTTACAGATATATCGTTACCGAAGGTAAGTAACTTGTTCATCTGAAAGAAACAGGTTAGTATTAGATTCCTTACCTTAGAATAGATACCCCAGCAATACCAACCCCGGTGGTGGGTCTGCGAACCAATACAACCTACACCAGAAAGTCCTGGAGGACCGAACGGCCAAAGAAGCCATCCCTCCGGACTTGACTGTCCAGGCAGTAGTGCCTCGCAAAGGTGTGCAGCGAGGCCCACGTGGCCGCCTGGCAAATGTCCTGCAAAGGGACTCCCCGGCCCAGGGCAGTAGTAGCCGCCGTGGCCCGAGTGGAATGGGCCCTCAGCCCAACAGGAGGCTCCTTCCGAGCCAAAGAGTAGCATGCTTTGATGCACAGGACGACCCACCGAGAGATGGTCCGTTTCTGTACCGCCCTTCCCTTCTTCTCACCCACGTAGCCAACAAACAGTTGGTCATCCACCCGGAACTGGCGTGTGCGATCCATATAGAATGAAAGCGCACGTTTTGGGTCCAGACGATGGAGCCGCTCTTCATCCTTTGAAGGATGCGGAGGCGGGAAGAAGGAGGGCAAGGTGATGGACTGCCCAATGTGAAAAGCAGAGACTACCTTGGGCAGGAAAGAAGGTCTGGTCCGAAGAACCACCTTATCAGGATGAACAGACAAGAAAGGAGGTTGAACAGAAAGAGCCTGGAGCTCACTCACTCTCCTGGCAGAGGTGATGGCTACCAGGAAGGCCGTCTTTAAGGTGAGAAGACGGAGAGGACAGGAATGAAGGGGCTCAAAGGGAGCGCACATCAGGAAAGTCAAAACCAGGTTCAAGTCCCACTGAGGCATCACGAACGGAGCTGGAGGATACATGTGCGTGATGCCCTTTAAGAATCTTAACACAATAGGGGACTTGAACAAAGATGGCTGATCAGGTAGCCTCAAGAAGGCGGAAAGGGCAGAAAGATAGCCCTTGATAGTGCCCAGAGCAGAGCCCTGCTGGGCAAGGGAAAGGAGGAAGAGGAGAACCTCAGATAGAGGGGCAGAAAGGGGATCCACAGCCTTTGCTGTGCACCATGCCACAAATCTGTTCCACCGGCAGGCGTATACCGACTTTGTGGAGGGACGCCTGGCTGCCAGAATGACATCACAGACTTCAGGAGGCAAGTCAAATGGCCTCAACTGTCGCCGCTCAATCTCCACGCATGGAGGTGGAGACTGGACAGGTTCGGGTGGAGGACCGTCCCCTGCTGCTGCGACAGAAGGTCCTCCTGAAGGGGCAGGCGGATCGAGGGACCGACTGTCATGCTGAGTAGCTCGGGATACCAGTACCTTCGAGCCCAGTCCGGAGCCACAAGGATAACTTGGGCCCGGTCGCGCCTGATCTTCTTCAGCACTCTGGGCAGAAGTGGTATAGGCGGAAAGGCGTACAACAGACCGCAACTCCACTCGCGCCGAAAGGCGTCGCCGAGCGAGTGCCGTCTTGGAAACTCCAACGCGCAGAACTGATGACATTGCGCGTTCTCTTCTGTGGCGAATAGATCTAACCAAGGCTCTCCCCATTGCTGAAAGAGGCCTCTCGCCACATCCGAGTTCAGACGCCATTCGTGATCCACCGAGCACCGACGGCTGAGTTCGTCCGCCCTGGCGTTCAGAGAACCTGCCAGGTGTTGAACCGTCAGAGTCACGCCCTGACGTTCCAGCCATTGCCAGAGGCGCAGAGCCTCTTGGCAAAGGGTCCACGACCCCACACCGCCCTGTTTGTTGCAGTACCACATGGCGGTGGTGTTGTCCGTGAACACCTGCACTACACTCCCGTTGACAAAGGGGAGGAATGCCTTCAGTGCCAGGCGAATCGCCCGCAGCTCCAACATGTTGATATGGAGCCGGGACTCCGCCGGAGACCAGAGGCCTCTGATCTCCGCCTCTCCCAAGTGGCCACCCCAGCCTTGGAGGGACGCGTCCGTCACAACCACGTGCTCCGGCTGGGGAAGGGAGAGGGATCTGCCCCTGACCCAATCGCGGTCTGTAAGCCACCACTGCAACTGTCTCGCAGTGCCCTCCGAGATCAGGACATGGTCGGATAGGTTGCCCTGATGCTGGGCCCACTGAAACTTCAGGTCCCACTGCAGAGCCCGCATCCGCCATCTGGCGTGATGCACCAGAAGGATGCAGGAGGCCATCAGCCCCAGAAGCCGCAGCGTCAACCTGACCGAAACCCGGGATAACGGCTGAAAGATGGGAATCAGAGCCTGAATATCCCGGACCCGCCGTTCCGGGGGATAAACCCGAAACTGCGCCGAGTCGAGAACCGCTCCGATGAAAAGGAGCTTTTGAGAGGGACACAGGTGTGATTTCGGCACATTGATGGAAAACCCCAACTCGTGCAGGAGGTCTGCCGTCATCTGAAGGTGGTGGACGACTGTCTGGGGCGAGCCCGCCTTCAACAGCCAGTCGTCGAGGTAGGGGAAGACTGAAACCCCTAACCGGCGCAGATGAGCTGCGACCACCGCCATCACTTTCGTGAACACCCGTGGGGCGCTGGTAAGGCCGAATGGGAGCACGATAAACTGAAAATGCTCGTGGCCTACCGTGAACCGCAGGTAACGCCGGTGGGCCGGCAGGACGGGGATGTGAAAGTACGCATCCTGCAAGTCCAACGCTACCATCCAGTCGTGTGGGTCTAGAGCAGCCAAGACCTGAGCCAAAGTCAACATCTTGAACTTCTCCTTCCGGAGGAAGCCGTTGACGTTCCGTAGATCCAAGATAGGACGCAGGCCTCCCTTGTCCTTCTTGGGTACCAGAAAGTAGTGGGAGTAGCAACCACACCCTACTTCTGGCCCAGGAACGCGCTCGATGGCCCCCTTGGCCAAGAGGGCCGTAACTTCCTCCTGCAGAAGTGTCAAGTGGTCCCCCGACACACGGTGGTTCTGCGGTGGCATGGCTGGAGGAGTGGACTCGAAGGGGAGGGCATAGCCCCTTCGGACAAGCTGCAGCACCCACCTGTCCGATGTTATCGCGCGCCAGCGGGAGTGGTGATGGCGAACCCTGCCACCCACTGGCGTCACGTGAGCCCGAAAGCTCGGACTAGGAAGGCTTGGATGCCGCAGCGGAGGGAGGCGTGGACTGACCACGACGCTGGCCTCTACCGCCACCACGGCGGAAACCACGGGCGCCACCGCGCTGGGGAGCGCTCTGCGCCGCGTGGCTGGCAGCACGTGTGGGACCTCCTCTCCCTTGGCCACGAAAGGGCCGAAACGAACCCGTCTGCTGGCGCTGGGTCTGGGACGAGAGACCCAAGGACTTGGCCGTGACCCTGGAGTCCTTGAAGCGCTCCAGCGCGTGGTCCGCTTTGTCACCAAATAGGCGACTGCCATCAAATGGCATGTCCATAAGCGTATTTTGGACGTCTGGTGAGAAGTTGGCAGATCTCAGCCAGGCATGGCGACGAATCGCCACCGTAGTGGACATGGCCCGTCCCAGTGAGTCCGTGGTGTCCAGACCACAACGGATCGAGTACCGCGCCGCATCCCGGCCTTCAACAAAGGCCCGGGTGAGCTTGTCCCGCACTTCCTGGGGGCATTGCGGCAAACACTCCTCGACCGTATCCCACAGGGAGTGGGTGTAGCGGCCCAAGAGGCACGCGGTGTTACAAGACCGCAGCCCAGCACTCAAAGAGGAAAACACTTTCTTTCCGAATTGGTCGTACCTCTTTGATTCCCGGTCGGGCGGAGCCGACGGAAATGCGGACTGCGAAGTGGAGGCCTGGATCACCAGACTCTCCGGGGAGGGATGGGTGGACAGGAAGGCAGGGTCGTCCGCGCAGGGACGGTGACGCCTGGCAACGTTCCGGTCAACCGGCGCACCAGAGGCGGGCCTGGACCAGGTGCCCAGAAGGACATCCGTCAGGGCCTCATTAAACGGCAGCAGAGGCTCCTGGGGGCATGACTGCGGTTTAAAAACTTCCGTCAGGATATTCGGTTTGACCTTCGCGACGGGGAGCTCAAGGTGTAAGGCCTTGGCAGCCCTCATCAGGACCACCGAATAGGCAGCACCCGCCTCGGACGCCACAGGGGACGGAGAGACAAACCCAGGGTTGGGCGACTCGTCCAGGCCACTGGCATCACCCAGATCACCTACCCAGTCCACATCGTACTGGCAGGCACGGGATAGAGGGTCCTCAGACCCCTCCCAACCCTCTCCATACTCCTCCTCGTCATACCCATATTCTGGGTCGACGATATAGACATCGGGGTCAACAGGCCCCATCGGCGTCGGGTCCGGCGTCGGCCGACGCCGGTCCGGCTCCGAGTCCGGAGTCGGGGAGGAAAGGGGGGTGGCGCCGCGCGGCGTCGGTGCCGGGGACCCGACGCCGGCCGGAGCCGACGGCGGAGTCGCTGCACCACGCGGGGGCGGTACCATGGGCTGGCCCACAGGAACCGACGCCGGAGAGGCCGGGAGACCAGCCGGCGACGAACCAGAGGGAACCAGCGGCGCCGGGGCCGGAGCCACCGGCGGCGCCGGGGCAGGAGCACCCGAACCGCTCGGGCCCCCAGACGGGACCGACGGGCCCGCAGGCGCCGAAGGCCCCGCCGGAGAAGACCTCGCCCTCATAGCAATGAGGAAGGCCTCGATCTCCTCACGCGACGCGCCTTCCCCAGGGACCGACAGGTGTGGGGCAGACGGCGTCGGCGACCCATGTGGGACCGCGGGGGTGGGGTCACCCGAGCCCCCGGCCGCAGCACGCGGGCGTCGGGGGGAGTCGGGGGTGCGATGGCGACGCCCCGACTTCTTGTGCTTACCTGACGAGCCGGAGGAATGGTGGCGACTCCCGGAGCGCCCATGGCGGCTCCGCGACCGCTCCCTCGACCGCTCCCTCGACCTCCGACCGGACCGGGACCGCTCTCGACGCGGGGCCGACAACCGGAGTTCGAGAAGCTTGCGGGACCGCTCCCGCCTAGCTTTTCCAGTCAAGGCCCGACAGTCGACGCAGGACTCCACGTCGTGGTCCGCGCCCAGACACCGGAGGCAGAGTCGATGGTGGTCGGTGACCGACATCAGGCGGTCGCACTCGTCACAACTCTTGAAACCGGGCATCCTACCGGCACCGTAAAGATCAATCAAAAAACTTGGTCAAAAGACCGGAGTACTGCTCTTCGGATCTGCGCTAACTGGCGCGGAAAAAAGAAGAACTGACGTCAGCGCGCGGAGGCGGCGTCTATATACTCCAGCGACGTCATCACGGCGCACGACGCCGACGACGCGGAGCCGCAGGGGACGCCTGCAGACGACGCCTACCGACGCGCAGGGGTACTGCTACGCAAAAGTTTCCGGATCCAGACTGACGCCTGGGGATATTCTAAGGTAAGGAATCTAATACTAACCTGTTTCTTTCAGATGTCGGGGACAACTGGAAACTGTGGGATAACTATCTTGTTCACTTCTCTGAGGTCGATCACGAACCTGTACACAGGCGGTTGTAAAGGATCAGTACGCTTTAAGACGGGCAGAACTGGACTGTTACAAACATTTCCTGTTGTTTCTTCGATGACGTCTTTATCAATCAGGTCATAAACAATCGTCAATAATGCATTTTCGCATTCGCTAGATATTTTGTATTGGGGAATACGTGGCAACCTAACGTTGGCTTTCAATGTTATGACATACGGTGCTATCTCCAAACGACCTACATCATTAGAGCCATTAGCCCAAAGTATATCAGGAAGTGATGACAATTCAGTCGGAATATTGTCCTTTGACAAATACATTGGAGAAATGACTTTCTTACCTAAAGTAAGTTGTACTCCCAAGGGGGAACAGTACAAAGTCGCATATAACCTTTTTAGCAAATCCAAACCTAACAAATTTTCACTGCAACCTGTTGTAAGAATGAGGGGTGCTTCTAATTCGCACGGGCCAATAGAAAGAGATATAGGACTGGAGATCGGGTTTCTAACAGGGGCGCCAGAGAAACCTACTGAAACATTCATTTCGCCAGACAAAGGTACGCCAGGAAGTTTCGAGTGCATGATAGAACTTTTTGTAGCACCAGTATCCAGCAGAAATGGCTCTGACACTCCTGACGTAATTACCTTGACATAAGGTCCATTCTGATCTACTGGAACTGAAACAACTCCCTCTCTTTGTCCATGGCTGTCCTAGCAATCATTACCCTCATTTTCGTGTTCGGTGTAATAGTCGTCAGCATAGTACTGAGCTGACCTGGACGACGCATTATTCTGTTGGTCAAAGCTGTTCATCGAATTCTGAGGCGGAAAGGAAGTTGTATTCTGGGTGAAATTTCCACAGCCCCTTCCTCTAGGGGCATGTTGAACACCTCTTCCCCTTACACCTGGAGCACCGCTCGAACGTCGCGCAAGAGCCGGACAATTACCTTTAAAGTGATCCTCTTCTTTGCAATACGCACATTGATTCGGGCCATAAGCAATACGCTGATGGGAAAACTTGTTTCCTTGCGCGTTTCTCGAATACTGCTGTTGTTGTTGGTAATTGGGCTGACTAGTCGTACGAGGCGGATAGGCTTGCTGGAGAAGAACTTTAGTTTTTAAATCTTTTGTCTTTTTGTCGACTTTATCTAGCTCGTCTTTGCGCCTATTTTCATAGTACTGGGCTGTAGCTAAAATTTGCGCTGACGTAGAGACAGCCCAAGCACTCTCTGAATCTTTCAGTTTATTACACAGTTCAGGGATTAAATTATGTACGAATTTGTCTACAAACAATCTTTGACCACCCTCGGTAGCCATATCCTGACCACTATGATCGGTGAAAGTCTCCTCAAATCTTGTGAAAAAGTCAGACACATTCTCATCTTTCTTCTGCTTGCACGCAGATAGCTTGTCCCAGTTTACGCGTACTTCAGGCATTATCGTTTTCATGTACGCGATAATTCTACCGGGAAGTTCAGCTATTAACGGCTCAGGTTTAGAACCACCAATTTGTCTAGCATCTATAGCGGCAATGTTCGCCCATGAGTCACCTAGTTCTTGGTCATGGTTCGTATGACGTATTTTGCTCCATAGAGGATGTGGAACAACGTTCCCAAACAACATGTCAATATCCGCTAAATTCATTATACATGAGCTTGCAGTTTGTGATAACTCCTTATAATACCCAGTCGGGTTTTTACGAGGATCAGGCAGTGTCTGCTTGAGTGCTAAGACATCGGATCTTTTCCAGGGGACATGTACCCATACACGCTGGAAATGTCAAGTCAAGTCAAAAGGCTTTATTTCGATAAAAGAAATTATCATAAAAGCAGCAAATAAAACACAATACACAATAATTTAAAAATGAAGCACTTATAAAACATTTTTACAAATATACAAGCAGTTCATTTAAAGAATAACTTATTTAAAAATCAGATTAAACAGTTGATTTTAGCCTTTTGATACGAATGGACCAGGCCCATGAGAGAAATTTAGCTAAAAACACAAGCATAGGTGGGACGACTGTCAGAGATTAATATCCTAATTGCAGTTACATGACTCTTGGTGCCTAACTGCCGACATAGATTTTTGAGCCAGACCCTCCTTGGGATTGCATACTCCATGCATTCAAACAAAAAATGCGCCAATGACTCTGGTTTGGTTGAACACGCTGGGCAAAGCTCTGACAATTGTACGTGCGATTTCCATCTTGAAGTGAAGGAAAAAAGGGGAAGGGTTCCTGCTCTGAATTTAAAATATAGAGCCCTATCAAAGGGTTTCTCGATAATGTCAAGATACACTTCTCGTTTGGGTTGGTCTTTAAAGGACAGGAAATCCTCAGTAAGTCTGCCCATGGTAGTGCTAGTATTTCTTTTTGTAGAGATCCAATCCCAGTAGAGTTTCTTGAGCATTGACTTCGGGGGAGAGGATCGATTTGTCCATGCCTCATTTAGGCCCAGGTTTGTTAGCAGCAACCTCATGTCTCTTAACCATTTAATTTTGTGCCACCCAGGTAGTGACATGATTTCTGCAAGGCCTTGGGCATATTTACTAAGTTCCTCCACACGCCAGAGCCGCGCCCATAGCAGGAGTGGTCGAAATTTTGCGAGATCATCAATTGGGCGACATCCTAGGTCCAGCAATAGCAGGACCGTAGGGGTTCCCTGCGGTAGAGACATAAGCGCTCTACAAAATTTCGTCTCCGATCTTGGTAAAGCATCGGAGATAGAAGAGCCCCAAAGTTCGGCCCCGTAGAGGGCAGAGCTGACACCCTTGGCCGAGTAGATCTCTAGGACAGTAGCTATAGGTCTTGTTTTGCAGGAGCGATGTTCTTTCAAAAGAGCTCCTGTAATCCTCTTGTGAGTTAGAAGCATTTTGTCCAAATGAGGTGTCCAATCCATTTTATGTGAGAGGCGTATCCCAAGATAATCAAAAGCTTCAACCCTTTCCAGCGGTTCAGCATTCAAGATAGGAGAATGGACTGGTTTTTTGGGAGGATTCAGAACAAGATATTTTGTCTTGCTTGTGTTGATTACCAGGCCGCGATTTGCACAGAAAGATTGGAAGTTGTTTAGGAGTTTTTGGAGACCAGTTGGGGTTTTAGATATTAAAAGCGTATCATCCGCGAAGAGGAGGGTTGGTATGCGTTCGCCAGCCAGGGATGGTTCGTCTGAAGGATATTTCCGGAGGTGCTCGACCACCCCATTGATATAAAGAGAGAAAAGGGTGGGAGCCAGGACGCATCCCTGGCGCACACCTCTCTCTACCGGGATACTGTTAGTTTTTTCCCCATCTGGGCCCCACCTAATCTGGGCAAAACTATTTTCGTGCAGCCTGACGAGCAACAGAAGCAAATAATGCGGTAACCCCATATCGGCAAGTACGCTCCATAAGGTCTGCCTGGGTACAAGGTCAAAGGCAGTCTTTAAATCGATAAACGCGAGATAAAGACTGCCCTTGCCTATGACCACGACCTTCCAGTAGACCATCATGAGCCTAAAAGCTTGCTCGATTGTCCCAGTCCCTGCTCTAAAACCCGCCTGGTAGTCAGTAAAGATTTTATTTTCTTCTACCCATCTTAGAATTCTTAGCAGTAGAACCTTGCCCACTACTTTTTGGCTGGTATCCAACAGGCTAATGGGCCTATAATTTGACGGATCTTCCCTGGGGCCTTTTTTGTAAATAGGGACCACCTCCGCCTCTTTCCACGAGGAAGGGACAGGGGCGCCCCTGCAAATAGCGACAAGTAGGGAATGAATGAGTTTTCCCCACTTCAAGGTGTCAGATCTTAAAAGGTCACCAGGGATACCATCCGGGCCAGCCGCTTTTTGGGGCATAATAGTGCCTATTGCATATTCAACCTCCTTGATAGTGAAATCAAAGTCACTAGGCTGGATATTCCAGACTTGAGGGAGCAATGAAGGAACCGCAACCCCCCCTGGGTAAACGTTCATCAGCGATTGATCAGCTTGGCGGGTATATAGCTTGGAGAAATGTTTAACCCACGCCTGGCTAGGGATATTACAAGTTATTAAATCACTGTCAGGCCTGTTCCGAGCTCTAATAGCATCCCAAAAGCTTTTAGAATCCTTCCTAAAGCTAGCTTCTTTAAGTGTAAGCCAGTAGGCCTCTTCCCACTCCTTTTTAGCTATAGCCAGTATCCTCTTATGTTCTTTCCTGGCTAGCTGTATTTGGGGGTGGGATTTGCCTTTAACGGCTTCAATTAGTCGGGACTTAGCTTTCCTACAAGCTCCTGTGTACCAGGCATGCATTCCTTTAAGTTTATTCTGGGGCCTAATCTTCCCTGCGTAGCCCTTAGCCCAAAAGGCTTCCCCTATGGTCTTGACAGCAGCTTCAAAAATGGATGTTACTCTATCCGCTGCCGTGGCTAAGTCGATGGAATCAAATTCTATTTGTGAGGCCACAAGAACCACCTCTATGTTGGCAAGTTTGACGGGGTTACTAACAACTTTATCCCACTTTAAGCGCCTTCCACAGGATGCAACAGTAACCTTGTGCAAGCATTTGGAAGGTGCTGGCAGTGCTACATTGACCCAGGGATTCGTGATAGTTAAAGAAAGCGAATTATGGTCGCTCTCAACAGTAGGAATGATTATCATGTCCTCAACCCGACTCCAAAGCCTCAAGTCCAACAGGATATAGTCAATCCTTGAGGTATGACCAATCCTGTTGAACGTCGGGGCACCCATCCGATCAGAAGGTGTACGGCCATTAGTGGCTCTTAGCCCAAACTCTAATGTCAGTGCATTAAGCTGTACTGCACTGCGGGTCCAGCGCTTGATCGGAGGGATGGAGAGTGAAGGGATGCCCCATCTGCTATCCTCTTCACCCAGGTCAGGAATACCATCTAGTGGGAGTGGCTCATAGGTGCAATTAAAATCACCTGCCACTAGGGTATGGTCAGCTTCTTTACAGTCCCTGAGTTGCACCTCAAGATCTGATATTACAGTTGAGGTGTACCCATTTCTTGTACCTCTAGCATAGACATTGTAGAGAGCTAAAGACAAAGCTCTACATGGATTGCATAATAGAATGCCTAAGATATCCGGACTATTTATCTGTTTAGATGTTGTTCTACAGTTCAAGGAGATGCTTACCCAAGTAATAAGACCCCCCGATGGACGCCCCTTCCCATTCATAGGTTTTACTGCTGGAATAAAGAAGGTGACAAACCCAACCCGATGGAGTGGTTCTGTACTCCAGGTCTCTTGGAACATGCAGATCTTGTGTGCTTCGACCAGATCACTCCACTCAGGTAGATCCAGTTTCCTATAGATGCCCGCAAGGTTCCAACTAAGGATTTTTATTTGTTCCTTACTGGATACTCCTCTATTGCCAACGGTGTCTACAAAGCTAGGGGATTCTATACATTCCCTCTCAAGGACAGGGGATGGTGGCTTAAACAGAGTATTAGCTGTCACAGCTGGAGGTTTGGGGCATGACAGATAAGACATAGCACGTAAGCCCTCCTCCTCACCCTTATTGGTGACGGATTGCATGGGGAGAGCTTCATTGAAATTAAGTCAGTCCACCTCTTCCAGCGCACTGAATCTGTTCCAGTGGGCAAACTGAGATACAAAGGGGTCAAAAGGAGGAGGTGGACCTTGCCATGGATGCTGCCACTGGTGAGTAGTATGATGTGGAGCATGTGTATATCCTCTATTTAGTGGGAAGTTAAATAGCGGGGGAAGTTGTCTAGGGGGCATGGGTAGAAAATAGGACAAAGGGAGGGGGTGTATTTGGGAAGCCGGCCCACTATTAGGTGAGTTGCAGATATAGTTCACAACCCCTGTGTTCCTGAAATTAATAGTTATGACATCACCTGCTATGGTCTTAGTATTTCTACCTACCCAATCTCCTCTTCTGACTGCGTGTATTTCACCACACATGTTATTGGGCAAGGGTTTATGCAGGTCAAGCCACTGGGCACATTTATTTTTTAATTCAGCCAGGGTTTCTCTTTTTCCCTCCTTCAGTGGTGGTACCCCCGTAAGAACGACCACAAAAGGTGAGACTTCCGGCGGCAAGTTAATTGACTTAAAACGAGCCAGCCTGGGCCTGGGGTCATCTGCCTTATTAGTTGAAGCAGTTGCTGTCGAAGTAGTGGCTAAATTATTGGGCCCCTTAACAGATTGATTGGGCCCTTTTTTGGAACCAGATGGTATTTGGGGCTTTGTGATAGAATCTGCACCACTAATAGTTGGTTGGGGTGCAGGAGCATTTTCCCCCCTTTGGGCCAGATGGTGCGTTACTGCTTCTGGTTTGTCCGATGTAGATTTGTCCTTTATGGTGGGATCTTTTAGTAGATTGCTATTGATGGCATTCGGCATGGGCAATTCTTGGGTTTTCCCTTGAAACTGGGTGGGCACATTAGGCCATTTATTATTGATAAGAGATGTTAGTCTATCAATTTTGGACATTAAGGGCTTGATTTGGGCCGATATGGAGGCTTCAAGATCGGATTTTAAGTCTGCTACCATATTTTCGACCCAGCAGGGTATGCCTGATGTTAAAATTGGGGCTGGTGCCACGAGGTTATGATTTCTAGTATTAGTTTTAGAGTTTTTCTTGGTCTTTGGCACATTCCTTGGTTCTAACGATACAGGAATGCATCCTTTCCCTGGATCCTGGGAACAATTATCTATAGTGGGCTCTGGCCTTTCAGGTGTTTGGCAAGCTTCAAGATCTGGAGTAGACTCTAGGTCAACAAATGATGGATCGGACTAACTGAGAGACTGATAAGTCTACTAAGTTTGGTACAGTAAGTGTACCAGCAGCAGGTTGAGATAAAGGAAGAGAGCGATTGATTACAATTTGCTGGGGAGATGAGCTTACAGTTGATAAAGGGCCCAAGGACGAGCGTTTAGCGTTCATAAGGTCCAATGACACTCTACGTTCCAGTAAGGAAATACTATGATCAATTGTCTCGTTGACCCGGGATATAAATTGGTCAATAGGCCCAGTGATTTGGGCTACAGCCATGGCAGATTTAGTTTTGCTCCTGGTTCTCCCAGGCATAACGGACATATGTGGAGACTTATAAGATGGCTATGGAGGCAGAGTAGGGAACCAAGAGGGGTGGCCCGGTCCGGTCTCTGCCGGTCACTAACGGGCAACAACGGGCCCGCCCTTGGCCCGGGCTTCGCCCCGGGCTACGACCCGCGCGCGTCCCGCGATGCGCGTAGGGGGCCTTGCTTAAGTGTCTGCAGGGAGAGAGGGGGCGGGACACTGGGAGGGGGCGCGGCTCACGCGGGAAGAGGAAACAGCTGATGTTGATGGCGCTGTACCTCGCAGTCCCTGGGCCGCGCCTCTCACCTCCTCTGCGGCCTCGCTTCTCCTCCCTCTGGGACACGCTGAGTTGATGAAGGCTACTCCTGTAGCAAGGTCTGGTCAGAGCGTGGCAAACACTGGAACAACCTCTAAGGCGAGCGGCTCCCGCGAAGCGGGGGCCGCGAGAGGTTAAGTACGCCTTGTTGGGGGCGGGGCACTGGGAGGGGGCGCGGCTCACGCGGGAAGAGGAAACAGCTGATGTTGATGGCGCTGTACCTCGCAGTCCCGGGGCCGCGCCTCTCACCTCCTCTGCGGCCTCGCTTCTCCTCCCTCTGGGACACGCTGAGTTGATGAAGGCTACTCCTGTAGCAAGGTCTGGTCAGAGCGTGGCAAACACTGGAACAACCTCTAAGGCGAGCGGCACCCCACCACGCTGGAAATGAGGCAGAATTGGTGGATTCGCATTCGTATCACCTTCCCTCCAAACCGGAGGAACCTCTCTCATGGGGTACTGTCTCGCTCCTTTCCCACCTGGTGCATCGTCTTCGTGACATGATCTAGAGACGTTTCCCTTACTCCTATAAGAGAGTAATAACTCTATCGCTTTCTCAACATCTGCACCTATAATCATACCTTCATAGAACTTAAAGCGTGTACGCCATAGTTCGTTCATTGTGTATTTGGGATCATTTGTCTTCACATCTTCGCCCAGATATACACACATTTCTTCGAATACGTATCTCTGAGTGGGTGCATTCCATTGGCGGAAAACTTCCATAACAGACTGAACATCATATCTAACAGTATCCGTAATCCATTTACGGGCTAGTTCATTCAGCACTTTTCTTTCCTCGTAATCAGGCAGTTGACTACGTAACTGTCTATCTTCTGTTTTAGGGGTCGTTTTAGGCGACCCGAAGAAAGGTGAAAGCAGACCAGTGACGGTACCTGTCACTCTTTGTCTAATAGAAGGAGAACCTTGCGGAGGAGCAAGTGCATCGGAAAAAACAGGCTGAGGCAAAGAAGAAGTAGAGGCAATAGCAGAGGAAGTTGAAGTAGTAGCAGACGTAGTATCATAGACAATAGCTGGAGCTGTAGGCAAAGTCGTAGAAGTAGATGGAGTAGGTAGCAAAGATGGCGGCCCTTGAGAAGGCTACGCCGGAGAAGTAGAAACCAGCTGAAGAGGAGCTGGCGTTCGTGCAAGAGCTGGGTTACGTGCGCCGGGGCGCGGTATAGTAAAATGCTTTGGAGTTGTAGTAGTGTCTAACGCATACGGTGGAGGTGAGCTTAATAAGTGGGACATTAATGGATCTTTCTCGGATCTCTCCTCTTGACCTTGTCCCTTATTTGGTAACATCGGGTAGCATTTATCTACTGCTAGTTTCTTGCTCCTAAGTATTTGATCGCTTTCTTGCTCTTCCTCGTTATCCCTGTATGCAACGGCAGCTTGCACCATTGACATACCTCTTTTATTCCTTTTTGCTAATTTTATTTCTTTCTGTTTGGCTTCTTTGCGCCATAAGCGGAAAGAGTCAAACATCGCAGGCCGGGCTTTTCTCTTAAATAATTTGACCTCTAGGTTATCTAATATTTCTGAGTCGAAACCACCATATTGGGGCCATTTTAAAACACCATCCTTGCGGGTGTATTTTATCCACACTTCATTATATGTGATAGGACCTACGCCGTGCTTTACATAGAGCTCATATGTTGGAGTTCCAATCGGAGGAACCGGACAGGAATCCTCTAATCGGGAGTCCTTACTATAACCAAGACAAAACAAGTTTCCAAGTCTGCTAAAACCAGGCATCTTTGCTCACTAGTCTAGCTTCAAACTTCAAAGGATTATCTGTTACGATATTTCTCGTGAATACACAAGTCCTTCGGCTTTGGGGCTTGCAAGTACCAAATCAAAGCGTATCTCAAGGATACCAAAAACTAAGGACAAACTAAGGACTGGGAGACGCTCCACTTATACTTAACTGAAGTATTTGAAGATCGGTGACGTCGCTAGAAGACTCGTCTATCGTTTCGCTCTACCAAGGATCACTGGGTCCAAAACAAGGCGATAGTCAGGGCAGCAGTCCTTCGTAGCCGTCGGGACGCGGGGAACCTCGCAGCTAAGACCTTCGGAACCACGTCGACATACAGGGGTCGCTGAAGTGGCTGGCCGTCCTCTGGAATTTTCACACGAAGCTCCTCACGAACATCTGGCTTGGACCGTCGCCGCTTGATACCGCCCCGAGTTGGGCGCCAACTGAGGTAACGGGTTTTAGGAACCCGTTTGGTGCCAGGGGATAACACCCGAAGACCTCTGAGTTCTCCCTGTTCCGGACCACAGAAACACGGAGTCTTCTAGTCGCAGTCAGAGATCGAATTTTATTGGTAGCTACCAAGTAACAGGTGTCCTAGAAGCACGACAAACACGGGTCATGTGTTCTCAGGAGACTGTTCGTTTTTACAGAACCAGCCTTCTCCTTATATACAGAAATAATAGCTGCAAGCAAGAATTCTTGAGTTTATGATATGGCTATACACATATTTCTACAATAATACAAAAGAGCGAAGTCATGTAGGCAAGCCCGTATTTTAGATGTCCAAGTCGTGATAGATTACCTAGCCAGGCCCGGAACTCCCATCCGATATCGGTGAAGCCCCAATAAAAGAAGGCACCTCCTAGTCATAAAACTGGCCATAAACAGGGAGCGTGGACAGGTGTGTATGTGTGTAGAAAACATGACCTGTACGCGGTGAATGGTTTGTGGTATGTTGTGCATTGATGCTATCGTGTTTGGCCACTGGGCGAGGAGCTGCCCAAACAGGTTTGGCTGGAGGCAAGGGAGTCAGTTGGGACAGGTCAGGGGGGAGTCAGGGAAGGTGGACGTGTCCTTTGAGATCAAGCTCGACCTTTAATTGACTTATCATGAGGGCAAGACACAAGATGGATACCGTTTACAAAATGGAGTCTGAGGGGTCGGGACGGAAACTATGATTCAGGGGTGTTAGCATGTCTCGATCATGACGCAAATGCATAGGAATGATGTCCTAATCATTATCGGTTCGTCGACACCAAATTCGTCATGGTACGTTGATGTTTCGGGACGCGGGTATCGGACCTCGATACCGGGACAACAGTAGGGTCCAGAATTTCAGAACCACAGGGTCAAGGCTGATTTGCATATGGCCATGTCTGAACTGGGGTGGTGTGGAGTGCAAAAAACGATGGATTTAGGCCCAGATCTCTGTACTGGGGTGAATGTATGACATTGTTCTGCATTCTGTCCATCAACTGTTGGTTTTGCATTTGAATTAATCTACGCCACTGGTAATTTCTTCTTATCACTAAGCAGTCCTTCGGTTTTTGCCGAACGTGCCATATAAGACAGGAAAAAGGCAGATGTAAATCAGCCAGGTAACTTTCGAGAGGAAGATAAACACTTGCAGTGTGAAGCGTGTGGTAAGTTACTGCTGAAGGAAGCTAAATATTGATAGCAGTGCTGAGGGAAGCCCACAGTGGTTTACGTGGAGGTATCTCAAAACATATGACGCAGATGTTGGAAGCTCACACAGCAAATAAGTCACTGCAGAGGGAAAAAGCCCACACACACGTTACTGCCTTGAGGCCTTCACACCACCTATACAACCTGCAGATAAAAGGTATGGATCTTCCTAATGTAAAGGGAGGCTGGATCCACGTCCTTATTGAATACACAAGATACATCTATTGTCAATTTCCTTTTGAATTTATGTGCAAAAAGCAAAGACTAATTTGTTTCCAACAGAACAAACTGAAAAATCAATCATACATTTATTACATAGCAATTACTTTACTGGATTGCTGCTGGGGAGCAAACACACAAAAATATTACGTTTATTAGCTGAGTGGATCTGGAAATTTTTCAAGCACACACATGAGGTGGCGTAATTCAGCCCAGGGCTGCCATCTTCCATGCCAAAAGTGACGTGTGCAGTACCCATATAGGCCCCACCCCAGCACAGACATCAGTATTTTATGTGACATTTCTGTGCCAGAAGCATGGAGCCACAACGGAATGCTGAAGGACTGGTATGCAGACAAATAGGGAATACCAGGGTCACCCTATATAGGAAAATCAGTTCGTAAAGAGGTGAGGATCATAAAGAAAACTGCAGCTACAGAGAATCTCTTCCAGGTAAGGTGTAGGAAAGTAGTATCTGCTTTCATGGTCACCCCCACTTTTTGCTGATGTCCTTATGTTTTTCTGACTAATCTGACTGGGATCCTGCTAATCAGGACCCCGGTCTCTGTGCTTCTTCTTCCCTAGATTGTACATGGGGAGTACTTTGGTACACCACAGACTGGCTACTGCTGTACCCTTGTAAGTCCCTAATATGTGGTGCTAAGGTACCCAGGGCATAGGTACACCAGGGGTACCCCATGGGCTAAAGCATATATTATGCCAACCATGGAGACCACTAAAATTGTGACTACAGGCCTGCCATTGTAGCCTGTGTAAGATTGTGCTAGCAACACTTACGACAGATATAAGTTTCCTTCTATCTGAGGTCACTGCACTAAAAACCTGTAAGTCACCCTTAAGGCAGGATTTTCAATCCTGAAGGCAGGGGGCTCGGTTATAAGTGTTAGGGTGCGCCCGCATGAGCAGGACACCCCTACAATACACAAAGTCCATTCTACCAGGTTGTAAGTGCATCAGCCATTACGATACATAGAGTGGCCATGCATCATTACGTGATGACCATCTCTCAACTGGCTGTAACGAACCCAGTCGTGTTTGGTATCAAACAAATTCGAATCATACCCCAACACCGGAAACCGCGTTGGAGGTATGATTCTTGCACCGTAGGGCGCTTTAGGGAAGCCATCAGTGCTCCCGGTACCAGTCTTCCAGTCCCGAACAGCAAACTATGGGTGCTGTCGACCAGACACACGATTCTGCACTCCTGCTGCTGAGCCATGCTCGAGCAGGGGAAGGCAGGACAATAGGTTTCCTGACACAGGGGGGTGTGAGCACTTCCTAGAGAGGAAATAGTGCATTGGGACAGAGAGGAGGTGCTTGTCAGCACCATTAGACTGCTTTGAAGGGCATATTGGGTGCCCTTCTTGCATACTCCAGTTGGAAGCAGTTCAGGGAGCCATTGGCTCCGGCGCAAAACTGGACAAAGAACAGAGTATCCTCTCCACTGTCCAGCCCCTCCTGTAGGAAGGACCCCTGAATCGTCCCAACCCTTTCCTTAGGGTACTTAAGGGTAAACAGCGTTTACAATGCAACTTTTACCACGCACTACCTTTACCCCGCAACTTTTACAACGCAATTTGTTACAACGAATTGCGCTGGGGGGCGCTGTAGGATAGGTAATAGTTTAATTTACTATCCAACACCTTCCCTACTATCCATGGGGACTGGAGTTGGAATAGTAAATTAAACTATTCACTATGCAGCGCCCCCCAACGCAAGTCGTTGTAACGACTTGCATTGTAAAACCTGCGTTGTAAAGGCATGCGTGGAAAAAGCATGCGTTGTAACGACATACATCCGTACTTAAGGGCTTAGCTGTGGGTGTTTCGTTAGATTCGTGGTGGGTTAAGACTCCGATCCGAAACCACTTGATCTTCAACCGTCTGGGCACTTTGTACTTCAATTTAGGAACCAAGACTGCAACCAGGAAGACTTCTGCTGCTTCTGGTCACATTGTCCTGCCAGTCTTCTGCGTCGTCTGTGCGCCATACAGGTTCTTCTAAAGACCTGTGGACATCAAAGACACGAAGGAATCTCCTTTGAAGCGAAGGAATCGCTTCCCTGCATCTGCAGACACCACAACAAAACAGACTGGTCTGCTTTTTCTGAGCTCCCACGGACTCCGAAAGGATCAGCAACACAGGCGGTGGTGCTGCAACTTCCTTGAGGCCTGCAATGTCTTCACAGTAAGTTTGAAGCCAGTATCCCGCGTCAGAACTGCTGGAGTACCCCGGTGCACAGCGCCAACGTGTCATTGCCAAGGCTTGTGGACTCTTCACCAGAGATATTCCGGCTCCAAGAAGCTCCAGTCTAAAGCATCTCCTGCAGCAAAGATCTTCGCCAGCACCGCATCCCCTGCACCGTGGGCCTTCTTCCTTTGGTGAGCTGCTTGAGGTCCACTTGCAACTCCTATGCCTTCTGCCCCTGGGTCCTCTTGAGAATCTTTTTTGTCTTCAGTTGGCTTCCCTGCTTGCTCGGGCCTGATCTGACTTACCTGCTCACGGTAAGTCATTTGGACCTTGCTGGTCCCGCAGTGCACCTTTCTTCGATTACTACGCAGGTTGCCGTTGTCAAGGCTTGTTGGTGCCCCTGCTGGACACTGACGCACTGGCTCCTGACATCCATGTGGGACAGCTCGTGAACGCTACTGGTCTTCCACAGCATCGCCTGGTCCGCACAGCTGCAGCTCCAAGAGCACTGTCAACTCTCCTGCATCTTCAACATCAGTGGGTATTTGTCTGCCGTGCCTCCTGGTCACTCCTGAGTGGCATAGACTCTGTTCCCTTTGCTTGCAGGTTCCTCATATCTAGATTCCACCTTTGGGTTCCACCGTACTCTCATTTTCTTGGCCAGCGGCATCTTCACTGAAGTCCTCCATTGTGGTCTATGGATGTTTCAGACATCACTACGCACCCAGCTTAATTTTTGTAAGTATCCTGGTTTCCCGGGTATCCACAGTCGGAGTGACTCTCCAGCCTTCCATCTTCTACGGGGTTTCTTCGGGGTCCTCTGGGAAGGGTCCTTCTTAAAAACTGCAACCGGGACTTACCCATTAATGTGTATTGAATACGCAGTTGTGTTACCACTCTGCACATGGCCTCCATGGGGTTCCTGGGTACTTACCGTGGGGGGTTCCTTGGGTCCCCAGCACTTCTACGTCTCTGGGTCCAGTCTAGACATAGGTCGCGGTTCGCCTTCCACTTTCTTAGCATATGGTTTGGTCTCCCCCTGGAGACCAATGTGTATTCGAGCTACTTATGTGTTCTATTACTACATTATTGTGTGTGATTATATCTCCAGGTAGGAGATATTGCAATGTGTTAGTGAGTGTTTATAATAAATAAATACATATTTATAACTACAGTGTGGTTCTTTTTCATTTAACCTACACTATCTGATTAGTACTGGTAAAACAAGCTGCTTTACACTCCTTCTTGGCTGGTCCCCCAGCTACTACTTAGAGAGCCTAATAAGGTTGTAGAAGACCACTAAAATCACCATAAGGGTTGTCTGGATTAGTGCAGGGGGCTTCACTTACATAAGTGAGCACCATATACTAAGCCAGCCGCCTACATAAGGCGTTACCGAAGGTAAGGAACAAGTTGCTTATCTTCGGTAACGCATTATCAGGTAGAGACTATTTCTAGCTGTAGAGTCCTTACCTTTGAATTTCCCGGGCGTCAAATTAGCGCCAAGACACCAATGGGTACTCGTGAGGTTTACAAATACACCTGTTATGTTATGTTATGTAGCTGTGGAGAGCAGCCTTCAGGCTTCGTCCAAAAGGAGTGTAAACAGCTTGTTTACCCAGTACTTACTCTTATGGTATAGGTTAAATGAAAAAGAATCACACAATGTAGTTATAAAAATATGTATTTATTATAAACACCCACTAACACATTGCAATATCTCCTACCCGGAGATATAACCACAACACACACACACGATACTTTGATAAAATAACAAGTAAGTAATGCAAATACACAGTGATATCCAGGGGAAGACCAAACCATATACTAAAATAGTGGAATGTGTACCAAGACCCAAGTCAAGAATAGACCCAGAAGTCGTACAAAAGTCCGGGACCCAAGGTGATTTTTTAGGAACCCCACGGAGGTTGTGTGCATAGTGGGAACACAACTTCATGCTCAATACAAGTCAATGGGTAAGTCACGTTGCAGTTTTAAAGAAAAAGGACTCTTCCCAGCGGTCCCTGAAGACACCCTGCGGAAGATGCAATGTTGGAGAGTCACCACACTAGTGGAAACCCTAGGAACTAGGATACGTATGCCTGGGAAGCTGGGTGCATAGGTGCAAAGTGATGACAGAAACCACCCTAGACCACACTGGAGGATTTCAGAAAAGATGCCACTGGCAAAGAAGGTGAAAGACTCTGGTGGAACCCAAAGGTGGATTCAAATTGAGAGGTACCTGCAAGCAGAGGGGACAGTCTATGCCACTCAGGAATGACCAGGAGGCATGGAAGACGAATGCCCATCAATGTCGGAGATGCAGGAGAGTTGACGGTGCCCTTGAAGTTGCAGCTGTGCGGACCAGGCGATGCTGTGGAAGACCAGGAGCCGTTCACGAGCTGTCCAACATCAACTGTCAAAAGCTAGGGGGTCCGAGTCCGGCAGGGCTACCAACAAGCCTTGGCAACGGTAACCGATGTACTCGTTGAAAAAGGTGCAGTGACAGGACCAGCAAGTTCCAAGTGACCCACCACAAGCAGGTAAGTCAGAGCAAGCCACAAGCAAGCATGGTAGCCCACTGGAGTCAAAGAAGACCCTCGAGAGGAACCACAGGCCAGAGGCACATGAGTTGCAAGAGGACCTCGAGCAGCTCCCCAAAGGATGAAGGACCGTGGTGCAAGGGATGAGGTGCAGGCGAAGATCTTGGTTGCAGGAGATGCTTGAGGCTGGAGCTTCTTGGAGCCCGAAGATCTCTGGAGGAGTGTGTCAACAAGCCCAAGCAACCGCAAGTCGGCGTGGTGAACAGGGGTACTGCTGCAGCAGTTCAGACAAGGAAAACTGGCTTCAAACTTGCTGTGAAGACAGTGCAGGCCTTGAGGGAGTTGCAGAACTACCACCTGTACTGCTGAAACTTTCGGAGTCCGTAGGAGCTCAGGAACAGCTGACTGCTCAGCTTTGTTGCGGTACCTGCAGATGCAGGAGAGTGACTACTTTACTCCAAGGGAGATTCCTTCTGGTATCTTGGATGTCCACAGGCATTGTGAAGAACCTGTGTGGAGCACAGGCACATATGTTACAGAAGACTGGCAGGACGACAAGACCAGGAGCAGCAGGAGTCTTCCCAGTTTCAATCTCGGTTGCTAAAGCGAAGTACAGTGCAGTCCACAGTTGAAGATCAAGTGGTTTCGGATCCAAATCTTGTCCCATGATGAATCTAGGGACCCACCCACAGGTAAGCCCTTAAGTACCCTAAGGATAGGGTCGCTCCCAGAGGAGGGGCTGGAAAGTGGAAAGGATACTCCCATGTCCTTTGTCCAGTTTCATGCCAGAGTGGGAGCCAACGGCTCCCTAAACTAGTTTCAACAGGAGTATGCAAGGAGGACATCAAATGTGCCCTCCAAAGCAGTCTAGTGGCGCTGGCAAGTGCCCCCACCCTGTCCCATTACACCAAGACCTGTCTTGGAGTTAGTCACACGTCCCTGTGACTGGAAACCTAGTGTCCTGCCTTCCCCTGCTCGAGCTTGGCTCAGCAGTAGGAGGGCAGAATCGTGTCTCTGGTCGGCAGCAGCCATAGTTTGCTGTACGGGTCTAGAAGACTGGTACCGGAGCACTGAGGGCCTCCTGGAAGACTTTTATTGAGGTATGATTCCAACAAACAAGTTACTTACCTTCAGTAACGCTATATATGTAAGAAACATATATTAGTTATAGATTCCTTACCTTATAATTACCCCCAGTCATCAGACTGGATCCGGAAAGTTTTTTCGTCAGCAGTACCTCTGCCCGTCGCTAGGTGGCGTCGCTCTGCATCCATCGTTGGCATCATGGTCGCCGGGATGACGTCGCGGCAGCTACTTAGACGCCGCCCTGGCGCACTTACATCAGCTCTGTACAGGAGTTTCCGTGCCAGAAACGCAGAGCCATGCAAGAACTGACCACTAGTGCACAAAACTAGGGCCCTGAAAGGATGTCCTTAAACCTAGAAATTAGTTTGTAGAATGGGGAGGATGGGTGGGGGGGGGAAATAATCTATAACTAACCTAAGTTCCTTACAGATATATCGTTACTGAAGGTAAGTTACTTGTTCATCTTAAAGAAACATGTTAGTTATAGTTCCTAACCTTAGAATAGATACCTGAGCAATCCCAACCTGGAGGTGTGTCTGCGAATCAAGATCACACCAGAAAGTCCTGGAGAACAGAATGGCCATAGAAGCCGTCTCTTCGGACTGGACTGTCAAGGTAGTAGGATTTCATAAATATGTGCAACGAAGCCCACGTAGCTGCCTGACAGATGTCATTTAGAGGAACTCCTCGTCCCAACGCAGTAGTTGCTGCTGTCGCCCTGGTGGAATGGGTGTGCAGCCCCACTTGGGGCTCCTTCTTTGTTAGACAATAGCAGGCTTTGACAAACAAAACGACCCCTCGGGAGATAGTCCGCTTGTGTACGGCTCGAACTTTCTTGGCGCCCACGTAGCCAACAAAGAGCTGGTCATCCACCCGGAACTGTTTGGCGCGATCAAGATAAAAGGAAAGCGCACGATTTGGGTCCAGACAGTGAAGCCTCTCTTCCTCTTTCGAAGGATGTGAAGGCAGAAAGAAGGTGGGCAAAGTGATTGTCTGCCCGATGTGAAAGGCAGTAATGTAATGTAATGTAAAAATGTAATGTAAAGATCATTTATATAGCGCAAAAACTGTCACCCTACGGGTATCCTGGCGCTTTTAGAAATGGTGATGGTCAGCACGTTACCAGCCCGTAGTAGGCAGTGAGAGAACTAGTCTTCCATCCTAGGAAACAACCAGGTTTTCAGATACTTTCTGAAACAGGTCAAAGAGCTGGCCTGTCTGATGGTCTGGGGCAGATCATTCCATAGTCGTGCAGCAGCCACCCCAAAGGCTCTGCCCCCTTTCTGGTTCTCCTAAACCTAGAGGTCTTGATCAGGTTTGCGTTTGAGGAGCGAAGCTGTCTTTTTGGATTATGCCATATAAACCTCTCCTGCAGTGGAATGGGGCCCTCCTCATGTGCCGCTTTGTACACAATGCAGAGAGATTTAAAGCAAATTCTCTCTTTGATGGGCAGCCAGTGTAGGTCCCTTAAGGCTAGACTAGTAGAAGACCTTCTTTGCCTATTTAGCGCCAACTTAGCTGCCATAGACTGAACTCTCTGCAGGCTCTGTAAGATGTATTGTGGGGCACCCAAATACAGAGCATTGCAGTAGTCCAGTCTGCTAAGTATTACGCTCCTCACTACCAGTGAGCGGGTTTCTATAGGTAGGAACAGAAGAATCTGTCGCAGCATCCACAACAGAGAGAAGCAGACGCTGACATTTTTATTAGCCAGGGGTTCCATTTGGAGACTCCCATCCACTAATACCCCCAAGTTACGCACTATTTTCGCGGGGACAAGGGGATCCTCTTCAGGGGTAAGCCTAAATTCTGGAATTGATCTTAGCTGTAGGCTAGAGGGAGTAGGGCAGAATATCACCTCTGTCTTCCCTCCATTAAATTGTAGGGGATTGCGTTTGAGCCAGCTTACTGTCTGGCACATGCATTCCTGGAACTTATCCATGGGCACCGCCTGTGACAACCTCAGGACGGAAGGATAGACGAGTCCTGAGAACCTACCTTGTCCGGATGGACAGACAGGAAGGGAGGCTTGCATGAAAGAGCCTGGAGCTCACTTACTCTTCTGTCAGATGTGATGGCTACCAGGAAAGCAGTCTTAAGTATCAGAAGCCTCAAAGGACAGTTGTGAAGCGGCTCAAAGGGAGCGCACATTAAATAGGTTAAAACTAGATTCAAGTTCCACTGAGTAAACTAAGGTAATAGGAGGAAAGAGATGAGTTATGCCTTTCAAGAAACGATTAACAACCGGGGACTTGAAAAGAGAAAACTGATCTAGAAGCCAAAGGAAGGCAGAGATGGCCTAGAGATAGCTTTTGATAGTGCCCAGAGAAGAGCCCTGCTGGGCCAAAGAAAGGAGAAACAAGAGAACCTCAGAAAGAGGGGCAGAAAGGGGATCTACAGCCTTTGCTGTGCACCATGCCACAAATTTGTTACACCGGCAGGCGTATACCGTCTTAGTGGAGGGACGCCTGGCTGCCAAGATTACATCACAAACTTTGGGAGGCAGATCAAAAGAATTCAACTGCCGTCGCTATAACTCCACGCAAGGAGATGGAGGCTGGATGGGTTTGGGTTGACGACCTACCCTGTTGCTGCGACAGAAGATTCTCCGAAGAGGCAGTCCGGTCGGAGGATCGATTGTCATGTTGACCAGCTAGGGATACCAGACTCTTCGTGCCCAATCCGGAGCCACAAGGATGACTTTGGCCCGGTCGCGCCTGATCATCTTCAGCACTCTGGGCAGAAGTGGTATAGGCGGAAAGGAGTACAACAGACCGCAACATGAGCCATCATGCACCTGCAGCGGATTTCCTCCGCCCTGGCGTTCAGGGAACCTGCCAGGTGTTGAACCATCAGGGATGTGCCCTGATTTTTCAACCATGTCCAGAGGGGGAGGGCCTCCTGACATAGGGTCCATGACCCCACCCCGCTCTGTTTGTTGCAGTACCACATGGCGGTGGTGTTGTTTGTGAAAACCTGCACTACTCTTCCCCAGACAGAGAGAAAGAATGCCTTGAGTATAAGACGGATCGCCCGAAGCTCCAGAAGGTTGATATGGAGCTCTCTGTCTGATCTCCACCTCTCCCTTGTGGCTGCCCCATCCAAGAAGGGATGCGTCCGTCACCACTGTGTGTTCTGGTTGGTGAAGGGAGAGGGATCTGCCATTGATCCAATCCTAGTTCATGAGCCACCACTGCAATTGTCGTGCAGTGTCCTCCGAGATCTAGATGCAATTAGACAGATTCTCCTGATATTGTGCCCACTGGAACTTTAGGTCTCACTGCAGAGCCCGCATATGCCACCTGGCAAGACCGACCAGCAGGATGCAGGAGGCCATGAGGCCCAGCAGCCTCAGGGTAATCCTGACCGAAGCCCGGGATGGAGGCTGAAAGATCGGAATCATAGCCTGAATATCGCGGACTCGCTGTTTGGGAGGATAAACCCGAAACCGAGTCGTGTCCAGATCCGCTCCAATGAAGAGGAGCTTCTGAGAGGGGATCAGGTGTAACTTCGCCACATTGATTGAGAACCCCAGCGAAAGCAAGAGGTCGGTCGTAGTCTGGAGGTGGGAGACCACTGTCTGGGGCAAGCCCGCCTTCAACAGCCAGTCGTCGAGATAGGGGAAGACTGAAACCCCGGATCTGCACAGATGAGCTGCGACCTCCACCATCACTTTTGTGAACACCCGAGGAGCGCTGGTAAGGCCAAAGGGGAGCACGGTAAACTGAAAGTGCTTGTGAAGGAAACGCAGGTGGGCCGGCAGGACGGGGATGTGAAAATAAGCGTCCTGCAAGTCCAACGCCACCATGCAGTCTCCAGGGTCGAGGGCAGACAAGACCTGAGCGGGCGTCAACAACTTGAACTTCTCCTTCCGGAGGAGGGGTTGACGTTCCTGAGATCGAAGATAGGATGCAGGCTTTTGTCCTTCTTGGGTACCAAAAAGTAGTGGGAGTTACTACCACAACGTACTTCTGGGACAGGAACTCGCTCAATGGCTCCCTTGTCCAAGAGAGCCGTGACTTCCTATTGGAGAAAGCCCAGGTGATACTCCGACATGTGGTGGTATTGAGGAGGCATGGCTGGAGGGGTAGCCTTGAAGGGGAGGGAGTAGCCCCTTCAGACTATCTGCAAAACCCACCTGTCTGACGCGATGGTACGCTAGTGGGGGAGGTGATGGCGGATCCTGCTGCTCACTGGCGTTTGATGGTCCTGAAAAGTAAGACTAGGAAAGCAGATGGGGGGTTTGTAGACTGGGCCACCCGCTGGCCCCCTGAACCACAGCGGTGGTTCCCATGTACCTGGCTGCGCAAAGATTGGGAAACTGGCTGCGGCCTGTGGCTCTGGGCGGGACTTAGTGGGGCACCCTTTCGGTAGCCACGAAAGGGGTGAATAGCAGACTGCACTGGGCTGCTGGAGAGGCCCATGGACTTGGCCATATCCCGTGAGTCCTTGAAACGCTCTAGAACGTTGTCCCCATTGTCGCCAAAAAGGCGACAACCATCAAAGGGCATTTCCATGAGGGTATTCTGGACATCCCCCGAAAAGCCAGTCAATCTCATCTCGTACCGACAAAGGGCTCCTGACGTGGAAATCGTCCTGCCTAGAGAGTCAGCAGTCTCCAGCCCACAATTGATGGTAAACTTTGCCGCATCCCTCCTGGCGGCAACAGCCTGGGAGAGCACTGTCCCGGCCTCCTCCGGACACTGAGGCAGCACTTGCACAACCGTATCCCACACAGAGTAGGAATAATGGCCCAATAGACATGCAGTGTTTACCAACCGCAGCCCCAAGCTGTCGGAAGAGAAAACCTTCTTCCCAAGATGATCCAGCCTCTTGGATTCCCTTTCCGGGGGAGCAGTAGGGAATGTGCTCTTGGACTTGGAGGCTTGGAGCACCAAGCTATCCGGGGTGGGGTGTTGTGAGAGGAAAGTGGGGTCGCCCGGAGCCGAGCGGTGGCGTCGGGCAATCATCCTATCCACGGGAGCCCCTCTTTTGGGCCTGGACCAGGTGCCCAAAAGGACGTCATTAAGGGCCTCATTAAACGGCAGCAGGGACTCAGAAGAGCTCGTAGCCGGCTGAAGAACCTCTGTCAGGAGGTTTGTCCTGACCGCTACCATAGGAAGATCGAGGTTGAGAGCCTCGGCCTCCCTACGCAACACCACTGCGTATGACGCTCCCTCTTCCGCAGCCTCAGTAGAAGGAGACAACATGCCAAGGTAAGGCGAGGTGCCTAGACCACTGGCATCTCCCAGTTCCTCTCTCCAGTCCTGCTCAGAGTCTAGCTGATCAGTCAGATGGTCACCTGACCCCCTCCTCATCCTATGGGTGTCAATGTGGTTGAAAATGGCACCAGGAATGAACAGGGGCACAAAAACCCCGCTCTGCACCGGATAGGGCATCAGGCGACGCAGGTCCAGCTCCATGTCCACATCAGGATGGAGGCCAGGGTTGACTGTCAACGGCTGAGAAAGAGGTGCCGGTGGAGGTGTTATATGGTCAATCGGCGCCAATCCGGATCCAGGCCTGGATCCAAGGGGGGCCTCCGGGGCCGCCAGCTGAGAAGGTCTTGGCCCCCCTTTACAGATTCCAGGGGCCGGAAGGCATGCCAGCGTGTTTGGGCTGCCCAAAGATGGCGTGCATCGCCTCTTAAAATGAATGAAGTTGGGCAGGAGTCACTCCGGGTCCCGAAAAGGGCGGGAAACCTTGAGTCTACTCTACGGGCTAGGCACATGGAGACGCGGGAGGGGCACCGCCGCATCCCTAGTCGAGTCAGCCTACCGACTGGGATAAGTCGAAGAGCGGCAATGCTTCGTCGACTTCTTTTTGTGCTTCGACTTACTTGACCCAGAGTGCGAAGACTTCAAAGACGTGGAAGAGTAATGGTGGCTCTGCGACCGGTCCCTCGACCTCCCTCGTGACCAGGACCTTGTACGGCACCGAGCCGACTGCCGGCGCTTAAGAAGCTTTCGGGACCGCTCCCGCAAAGCCTTCGGAGCCATGGTTCGGCAGTCGGAGCATGACTTGGGAGTCGTGGTCACGCTCCAGGCAAAAGAGGCACACGCGGTACGGGTCAGTCACCGACATCAGTCGGGTACAGGAACTGCATGCCTGGAAGCTGGGTATAACTACGTGCACCAGGAGTCGTAGACTCAAAAAAGAGGTCGGCAAAAGTCGCTCAAAAATTTCTGTCAAAAAGTGACTGGAGGTACTGCTCTCTCCAGATCTGTGCTGGCTGGCACGGAAAAAGAAAGAACTGATGTCAGTGTGCGAGGGCGGCGTCTAGGTAGTAGCCGCAACGTCATCCCAGTGACACAGACGCCAACGACAGACGTGGAGCCGACCGACGCCACCTTTCGACACGTTGACGAAAAAACTTTCCAGACCCAGTCTGATGCTTGGGGGTAATTCTAAGGTAAGTAATCTACAACTAACATGTTTATTTCAGATATGTTTGATACCAAACACAACAGGGTTCTTTAGAGGCAGTTTAGGGTAATGACACATGGTCGCTCTATATATCGTAATGGATGATGCACTTGGATCCCGGGAGAATGGACTCTGAAGGTTGTAGGGGTGTTAAGCTCATGAAGTGGCACCCTCACACTTATAACCGAGTACCCTGCCTTTAGAATTAAAAGGCCTAGGTTTTGAGTGTAGTGACCTCAGATATAAGGAAACTTATATCCGTCGTAAGTGGTGCTAGCACCAGCATACACAGGCTGCAGTGGAAGGCCTGCAGTCACACCTTAAGTGGTCTCCCATGGGTGTACCCAATTCCCTGGGTACCTTAGTACCATATGCTAGGTACTTACAGGGGTATATCAGTATCTAATCTGGAATGTACCAGAGTACTTCCAATGCCCAATTTAGAGAAGAAGCACAGAGACTGTGGTGCTGATTAACAGGAATCTAAACAGATAAGTCAGAAAAAATAGCAACACCAAGCAAAAAGTGGGGGTAAGCATGTAGAAGGATCCTACCTTCCGACAACACTGAACATGCTCAGGGATGCAGCAGTTGTGGTGCGGTCGACAGGAGTCTTTCTGTGGTTACTTCTTTGTCCACAGGCAGTCCTGCCCAGAGGTGTCTTCCCTCGAAGTACTCTGGGGCCTGGAAAGACTCAATTCTCCCGGTATTGCGGTCACAGTGAAATCCTTCCTTGGGCAATTACTTGCCTTCTGGGTGACCAAGATGCATCCTGTCATTCACCTGGGTTTGGCAGACTCGTAGCAACTTTGAGTGTTAGTTCCCGGTCCTTGGTGCTGCACAGTGGCGAGGAGGATGATTAGAAGATCTAGGCTATCAATTTGCCCCAGCAGACTTCTTCAGCTGGTGTGATCACGTGCTGTGGATATGTCGCCAGCCAACTGACCCTTCTGTCTCTTGCTTCGCCTGGGCTCAGGAGTCGATCTCATCTGCTTTGCTAGCCACCAAGTTCAGCAGATGCAGTACACGTCTGTGAAGCCTGTCTTTATTGGGCCCTTTGGGCAGCAGGGAAGTCCTTTGGTCCTCTTCCTCAGTCCGCTAAGATCTGAGTTCTGGGTCTCTTTTTATGTTCAGTAAATGTCCTCAGGTAGGATGGCTTCATTAGCCAATTGGGCTAATAGGTTCCCTCCCATCTAATGACCACTTCCTGCGAAGTGTGTCATTTGGCTATCCCAGAATTCTCCATTCTGCCCACCTTCAAGATGTAACCCCTTCTCTCTGGTTGAATCGCACCCTAGCCATACCCAGAGGTTGGCTACCAAGGGGGCTACACCCCACTGAAGAAACGGTTTGGCTACTGGTTTCCCTTCTACGTCCAGAGTGCCAGCCTGTCTACTTAAATAAATCAGCAATCCCTCTCCCAAACGTTCACCATTTGCCCTTCAAAGGCGGCTTCTACTTTGAAGCTTGCCTTTTGGTCTAAAACCCATGCGTTATCCTGCCAAGGAAAGGTAACGTCTCTCCCACACAGGCTTCTATTGTGTCCTTTGCTCTGAGACGTTTGCACATCTCCCCAGGAGGTCAGAAAGCTGTCTCAGGGACAGACCCCGCATGCAACCATGGATGGGGACAGGGGATTTAGGGAAACAAAGTGGTAACTTTGCAAAAGCTGCACACTGCAACACGTTCTATTAATATAAACTTGGTCATCAAGTCAGGCTTAATGCAAGAGTTGTTTAATACCTTTGAGCATCAACTTTAGTAGTCCAAGTCAAAAGATAGCAAGGATGAGGTGTCAGCTTGTAACTCCCAACTCACCAATGGGTCTACTAGCCTTTTCCACAGTAAAAACAACAATTTTTACAGTTTCTACATGCAAAAGTACATAGTCCACTTTCAAATATACAGCACACTACTGTTAGGCTAGTTAGGCCTGCCTTAGGGTTGACATGCATATACTTAAAAGGGAATATTGGGCTTTCCCATTGCTTTAAATGGTAAAGTTGAGTTTGCAGTTTCCAACTGACCTTCGAGTCTGCAGTGGCAGACTGGGAGCCATGTCTTACCTCTGCCAAACCTTGGGTGGCATAACTAGTGCTGCAGTCCCTGGGGTGACCCTCCAACTTACAGGCCCTTGGTACCATATATTAGGGACTGACAAGTAAGTTAGCTTATGCCAGGTGGTTATAAGCCAATCAAACATGCACATTTTAAGGTCAGGGCACAGGCACTGAGGTATGATTAGCAGGCTCAGTGCACTGTCAGTCGAACAACCAGCCTCATAAATCACAAACTGTGATTGGGGGGGGGGGGGAGGTTAACCATGCCAAGAGGCATTCTCTTAAACATTCCCAACCCAGAGGTGTGGTAGGGAATGCACCAGGGTTTGACTTTGAAATTGGAGGCGTGAAGAACTGGGCTCTCCGGGGTGGGGTGCTGGGCGAGGAAAGCTGGGACCCCAGGAATGGGGCAGTGACAGGAGGCAATTATTCTGTGAACAGGAGCTGCTGTGCAGGGCTTGGCCCATGCCCAAAGTAGGACATCTTTGAGGGCTTCAATAAAATAGAGGAGAGGTTCTGGTGGCTATGTCGGGTCTGGTGGCTCAGTGGATTCATGCATCCACTGCAGGGATGTGTGTTCGACCTCATAGTCACAGGTTCAAATCCTGGCGGGTCCACTCAGCCTTCCATCCTTTCCTAGGTCGATGAAATGAGTACCATTGAGTTGGGTAACTATAAACATCTGTTATTCAGCACCAAGATGCCCCTTTGGGGTTGAACGTGCGCTTTACACATATTAGGTTTCTGTAGGGGCGACTCCCAGCTGAAGGACCTCTGTCAAGACGCTCGTCTTGACTGCCTCTCAGGGCAGTGTAAGGTCCAGGAGCTCAACTGCTATTCCTTACCACCATGGCATAAGACACACCTTCCTCCATAGCCACACTAGGAGGAGAGACTAAGCCAATGTCTGCAGAGGTGCCCAGACAACTGTCTTCCGCCAGTTCCTCATATCAGTTGTCCTTAGGCTCTTCAGAGGGGTTCTGATAGAGATTTGAATCCTCAAATCCACGCCAATCCTATTCCTCACAGGGTCCGTCTAAAAAAGTCCATGGCTTGGACTCGAAAGGACAAGTTACGACCAGAGTTGATACCAATATGGCTCGGTATCAGATCTGATGATAGAGTTGGCAGCGAAATGGGCACTGGCAACGTCGTCACTGAAACAGGTTCCGGGGAAGATTGCTGTCTCGTGATCAGAGCCGGTCGGATTCAACACTGATCTAAGGGGCCCAGCTGGTGCGGAGGTGAACCCACTGGTGAAAATCCAATGGGGGCACCCGCAGAATTCAATGGGGGAACCCGCCGTATCCATGGGGCCGAAGGTGTGGCCTCATAAAACTTCTTTGGTTGGGAGGGGGTTTACTCTGGGAAATTCAGCTTGGTGCGGAGTTGACACACCTTGGAACAGGGCCTAGAGTGGTGACGTTTCCGCACCTCGCCCAATGACTTGGACCCGCGCAGTGAAGTTAAAGAGCGCTTTGAAAACATGGATTTGTAAAAAAAAATTCATGGTACTTACACGTCCACTTCGAGCACAATGACGTGCGCCTGGAATGGCTCTGTGAATGGGCCCAGGTTCCTTCTTGCGACCGAGAGAGTGGCGGAGTTCACTGGTATTGGGAACCAGGAGCTTCAGGGACTGCTCCTGCAGCAAAGTGGCGTCCTGTTAAAACAGTTTACAGTCACAGGAGTGCCAGGTGGGATGGATCTGATCGCTCATGCCTGCAGCAGCATGTGTCGTCCTCAAAAAGGACATGTTTATCTACAACTGTCAGCCAGCGAGACAATAGCAACAATAGTTGGCACCAAAGGGTGTTAAGCTTCAGAGGTTTGAAACCTTTTACCGACGCACAATACTTCCTACTGCTGTGGCACCTACAGGTCTGTGGGCAAGCACTGGGTGAAGCAATACCCTCTAACCTAACCTTATGGTAAGTACTGCAGTGAAATATAGTACATTGGTATCTGTACTTTGTATAGCGATGGTTAAAAAATCATTGAGACAATAAGTTAAAAGCCACCCAGGGCTCTCAATTTTGAGGGGGGAAAACGTGTGCTTTTCTCAGAAATAACAGGTTTCCTCAGAGGTCACTCCCTGCCAAGTGAAATAGGGAAAGAGGTGCATGCTTGAAACCACAGCCCTGCACACACATACTGTGTGAGAGACAAAGTGGCTCACTAACACCGTAGGGAAGGCAATGTGTGAAGGGGCCACCTACATAACAGACATTCACTCCTGACATGTCGGATGTCTACTGCTGCTAATAGGTTTCTTTTTTCCAACATCTGATGTTCAGCTCCTTGGGATCTTGGCTAGATATCTCCTTCAGATGGGTCTCTCATCAGCAGTATAGTTCAGATTGCCATGGCTTTTTTCATTAAGAAACACAGCAGTTCAATCCTTGTAGGTTAGTTCAGCGCCTCATCTTTCAGAAGGCTCATGACTACTTTGTAGACTCCTCTGATTCTGAGACTTTAATCAAGCATTGTGGCAAGGGTATAACAAAAGAGCTCAGGTGCAGCCTAGCTTTCGAACTATGGGTTATTATTCAGACACTCCTGTGAGGAGAGAAACACTTCTGGAGTTAGATCAAGCCTTAGTGCAAAGCAATGGCCACTTCACCTTCAAGAAACCCACCACACACCACCGCGCCCAACAGTTGCCACGCCGCGGCTGGGGCAAGGTCACCGAGGACCAACTGACAACCACCCTCGCCCTGAGACCACCCGCCGACCCCGACACTGCCGCGACCAACCTCAAACAGTGGATCAACGACTGCGTCAACGCCCTCGCCCCTCTCAAGATCCCCACAACTAACCACACCAACAAGAAAGCCGCCTGGTTCACCGAAGACCTCCGGACATCCATGCGCACTTGCCGGAAGCTGGAGAAGAAATGGCTCCACGTCCGAACACCAGACAGCCACACAGCCCACAAGAACGCCACCCGCAGACACCACCAACTCATCAGGACCAAAAAGAGGACCGCCTTCAAGGACCACCTAGACAACAAAGCACACAACACCAAAGAGCTCTTCAGCATCGTGAAAGAACTCTCCAACCCCAGCTCCAACACCAACGACATTCCACCATCACAGGACCTGTGCGACTCCCTGGCCACCTTCTTTCACCGCAAGATCACCAACATCCACGACAGCTTCAACTCCGCCCCCCCCCGCACCCACCACCGAGACCACCACACCTGACCTCCACCCACACCAGCCGCCTGGCCCACCATCAGCGACGAAGACACCATCAAAACCATAAACTCCATCCACTCCGCATCCCCATCCGACACCTGCCCTCACCACGTTTTCAACAAAGCCAGCACAACCATCGTACCCCACCTCCGGAGAGAAATCAACATCTCCTTCGAGACAGCAACATTCCTGGAAAGCTGGAAGCACGCCGAGATCAACGCCCAACTGAAAAAACCCAAGGCGGACCCCAAGGACCTCAAAAACGTCCGGCCCATCTCCCTGCTCGCGTTCCCAGCAAAAGTGACAGAGAAGATTGTCAACAAACAGCTAACCCGCTACCTCGAAGACAACAACATCCTGGACCCTTCTCAATCCGGTTTTCGCAGCAACCACAGCACCAAGACCGCCCTCATCGCTGCCACCGACGATATCAGAATCCTGATGGACAAGGGAGAAACAGCCGCCCTCATCCTCCTGGACCTATCATCAGCCTTCGACACGGTCTGCCACCGCACCTTAGCAGCACGCCTCCATGACGCCGGAATCCAAGAGAAGGCCCTGGCATTGGACCACATCCTTCCTCTCCGGCAGAACCCTGAGCGTCCGCCTCCCACCCTTACCTCAAAAAACCAGCGAGATCATCTGCGGCGTCCCTCAGGGATCCTCCCTCAGCCTGACGCTGTTCAATATCTACATGGCACCGCTCGCCCACGTCGCACGACAACATAACCTCAACATTATCTCCTAGGCCGACGACACCCAGCTGATCATCTCCCTCACCGAAGACCCCCACATCGCCAAAGCCAATCTCCACAAAGGAATGAAGGCCGTCGCCGACTGGATGAAGGACAGCAGACTGAAGCTGAACTCCGACAAGACGGAGGTCCTCATCCTCGGACCCACCCCATCAGCCTGGGACGACTCCTGGTGGCCCACATCACTAGGCACTGTCCCGGAACCCACCGACCACGCACGCAACCTGGGGGTCATCCTTGACTCCGCCCTCTCCATGACCACGCAAGTCAACGCCGTCTCCACATCATGCTTCAACACCCTCCGAATGCTCCGGAGGATCTTCAAATGGACCCCCCCCCCCAACACGAGAAAAACCGTCACCCAGTCCCTCGTCACCAGAAGACTCGACTACGGGAACGCCCTCTACTCAAGAACAACAACCAAGCTCCTGAGACGACTACAACAAATTCCGAATGCCTCGGCACGACTGATCCTCTAAGTCCCCCGACGCAGCCACATCACACCCCATCTGAGAGGCCCACACTGGCTCCCCGTCAACAAGAGGATCACCTTCAAACTCCTCATCCACGCACACAAAGCGCTACACAACACCGGACCTACATACCTCAACGACCGACTCAGCTTCCACACCCCCACCCGCAGCCTCCGCTCTGCCAGCTTCACCCTTGCCTCAATTCCTCGTATCCGGAAAACCACCGCCGCCGCCGGCAGATCTTTCTCCTAGCTCGCCGCCAAGACCTGGAACGCTCTCCCTAACAGCCTACGACAGACCCAGGACCTGTCGGTCTTCAGAGGACTCCTCAAGACCTGGCTCTTCGATCAGTAGCAGCCCCCCACCTTTACCCCCCCCCCCCCCCCCCCCCCCCCCCCTCCAGCGCCTTGAGACCCTCCCGGGTATGTAGCGCGCTTTAGAAATGCAGTGATTGATTGATTGGTTATAGCCGATTCCAGCATTGGGGCAGGATATGGGAAGGTTACTAATGCATGGGAGGTTAATCAAAGACACCTGATAGTGCTGTGAGTTGGAAGACATTATTAGGAGCTATAACAAAACATAGGTGGCAGTGGTCAAAAAGCTAAACTCGCACAACACAAATTCTGGCTAAGTATAGCAAACAGGGTGTGCTAACAATGACAAATTTCACTATGCCGCCCACCTAGTGTTGACCAATATCTGAAGAATCCTTCTGATATTCACAAAATACTAATATGCCCAGAGCACCACACTATAGGAAACTGTTGGTCCGACAGGTCCCTAGATTTATCCGCAAAGAAACAGACACTTAATACCACATTAATCGCTGTCCAAATATGAAGACACCATTTGGGTCTGTAGCACAAGTTACTTACCTTCGGTAACGATATATCTGTAAGAAACAGTAGTTAGTGTTAGATTCCTTACCTTAGAATATCCCCAGGCGTCAGACTGGATCCGGAAAGTTTTCATCAGCAGCACCCCTGCGCCTCGGTGGGCGTCGTCTGCGACTGCGCGTCTGGCGTCGTGATCTCCGGGATGACGTCGGAGTACTTAGACGCCCACCTCACGCGCTGACATCAGTTCTGTACATAGCTTTCCGCGCCTGGAACGCAGAGCCATGATAGAAACCGACACTGGTGCCATGAAACTAGGGCCCTGAAGCACAAGTTACTACTTGTGTAACGATATATCTGTAAGAGACATTAGTTAGTATTAGATTCCTTACCTTAGAATATCCCCAGGTGTCAGACTGGATCCGGAAATTTTTGCGTAGCAGTACCCTTGCGCGTCGGTAGGCGTCGTCTGCGGCTCCGCATCCGTCGTCGGCGTCGTGGGCACCGTGATGACGTCGTCGGAGTACTTAGACGCCGCCTCCGCGTGCTGACGTCAGTTCTTAGACACCGCTTTTCCGCGCCAGAAACGCAGAGCCATGTTAAAAACCAACACTGGTGCCATTGAAACTAGGGCCCTGGAAGGGGATAACCCTAACCCTAGATATTGGTTCGCAGAACGGGGAGGATGGGTGGGTCGGTAAGGAATCTAATACTAACTAATGTCTCTTACAGATATATCGTTACACAAGTAGTAACTTGTGCATCTGAAAGAGACACGTTAGTATTAGATTCCTTACCTTAGAATAGATACCCCAGCAATACCAACCCCGGTGGTGGGTCTGCGAACCAATAATCACACCAGAAAGTCCTGGAGGACGGAACGGCCAAAGAAGCCATCCCTCCGGACTTGGCTGTCCAGGCAGTAGTGTCTTGCAAAGGTGTGCAGCGATGCCCACGTAGCTGCCTGACAGATGTCTTGTAAGGGCACTCCCCTGCCCAGGGCAGCGGTAGTCGCCGTGGCTCGGGTAGAATGAGCCCGCAATCCAACAGGGGGCTCCTTTCTAGCCAAGGAGTAGCATGCCTGGATACACAAGATGATCCACCGGGAGATGGTCCTCTTGTGCACCGCTTTCCCCTTCTTAGCGCCCACGTAACCAACAAAGAGTTGGTCATCCACCCGGAACTGGCGTGTGCGATCCAAGTAAAATGAGAGCGCACGTTTTGGGTCCCGACGGTGGCGCCGCTCTTCCTCTTTAGAGGGATGCGGTGGCGAGAAGAAGGTTGGCAAGGTGATAGACTGCCCGATGTGGAAGGCCGTGACAACCTTGGGCAGGAAAGAAGGCTTAGTACGCAACACCACTTTGTCCGGATGGACAGAAAGGAAAGGTGGAGTACAAGAAAGGGCCTGGAGCTCACTCACTCTCCTGGCAGAGGTGATGGCAACCAGGAAAGCAGTCTTCAACGTCAGAAGGCGAAGAGGACAGTTGTGAAGTGGCTCAAAGGGAGCGCACATCAAAAACGTAAGAACCAGGTTCAAGTCCCACTGAGGCATCACAAACGGAACAGGAGGGAATGTGTGAGTGATGCCCTTTAGAAATCTATTTACAATAGGGGACTTGAACAAAGAAGGTTGATAAGGCAGCCTCAGAAAAGCCGAAAGGCCAGAAAGGTAGCCCTTGATAGTGCCCAGAGCAGAGCCCTGCTGGGCAAGAGAAAGAAGGAAGAGAAGAACCACAGAAAGAGGGGCAGCAAGAGGATCCACAGCCTTTGCTGTGCACCATGCCACAAATCTGTTCCACCTGCAGGCGTATACCGACTCTGTGGAGGGACGCCTGGCTGCCAAAATGACGTTACAGACTTCAGGAGGCAAGTCAAATGGCCTCAACTGTCGCCGCTCAATCTCCAAGGATAGAGGTGGAGACTGGACAGGTTCGGGTGGAGGACCGTCCCCTGCTGCTGCGACAGAAGGTCCTCCTGAAGAGGCAGACGAATCGGGGGATCGACTGACATACTGAGTAGCTCTGGATACCAGTACCTTCGAGCCCAGTCCGGAGCCACAAGGATGACTTGGGCCCGGTCGCGCTTGATCTTCTTCAGCACTCTGGGCAGAAGTGGTATAGGCAGAAAGGCGTACAACAGACCGCAACTCCACTAGCGACGGAAAGCGTCTCAGAGCGAGTGCCGCCTTGGAAATTCCAACGCGCAGAACTGATGACAATGCGCGTTCTCTTCGGTGGCGAATAGATCTTACCAAGGTTCTCCCCATTGCTGAAAGAGGCCTTGCGCCACGTCCGAGTTCAGACGCCATTCGTGATCCATCATGCACCGACGGCTGAGCTCGTCCGCCCTGGCGTTCAGAGAACCTGCCAGGTGTTGAGCCACCAGGGTCACGCCCTGGCGTTCCAGCCATTGCCAGAGGCGCAGAGCCTCCTGGCAAAGGGTCCACGACCCCACCCCGCCCTGTTTGTTGCAGTACCACATGGCGGTGGTGTTGTCCGTGAACACCTGCACTACACTCCCCCGGACAGAGGGGAGGAATGCTTTCAGTGCTAGACGAATCGCCCGTAACTCCAATAGGTTGATGTGGAGCCGGGGCTCCGCCGGAGACCAGAGGCCTCTGATCTCCGCCTCTCCCATGTGGCCTCCCCAGCCCTGGAGGGACGCATCCGTCACAACTACGTGCTCCGGTTGGGGAAGGGAGAGGGATCTGCCGTTGACCCAATCGCGGTCCGTGAGCCACCACTGCAGCTGTCTCGCAGTGCCCTCCGCGATCAGGACGTGGTCGGATAGGTTGCCCCGATGCTGTGCCCACTGAAACTTCAGGTCCCACTGCAGAGCCCGCATCCGCTACCTGGCGTGATGCACCAGAAGGATGCAGGAGGCCATCAGCCCCAGAAGCCGCAGCGTCAACCTGACCGAGACCCGGGATAACGGCTGAAAGATGGGAATCAGAGCCTGAATATCCCAAACCCGCTGTTCGGGGGGATAAACCCGGAACTGCGCCGAGTCCAGAACCGCTCCGATGAAAAGGAGCTTCTGAGAGGGGCACAGGTGTGACTTTGGCACGTTGATGGAGAACCCCAGAGAGTGCAGGAGGTCGGCCGTAGTCTGGAGGTGGGAGACAACTGTTTGGGGTGAGCCCACCTTCAACAACCAATCATCGAGATAGGGGAAGACAGAAACCCCTGATCTGCACAGATAAGCTGCGACCACCGCAATCACTTTCGTGAAAACCCGAGGGGCGCCGGTAAGGCCGAAGGGGAGCACGGTAAACTGAAAGTGCTCATGGCCTACTGTGAACCACAGGTAGCGTCAGTGGGCCGGCACTACGGGGATGTGGAAATACGCTTCCTGCAAGTCCAACGCCACCATTCAATCTCCGGGATCAAGGGCAGCTAGGGACTGAGCCAAAGTCAGCATCTTGAACTTCTCCTTCCGGAGGAAGCCGTTGACGCTCCGTAGGTCCAAGATAGGGCGTAGGCCTCCTTTGCCCTTCTTGGGTACCAGAAAGTAGTGGGAATAGCAACCACGTCCTACTTCTGGCCCAGGAACGCTCTCAATGGCTCCCTTGGCCAAGAGGGCCGTAACTTCCTCTTGCAGAAGTTGCAAGTGATCCCACCACATGCGGTGGTACTGCGATGGCATGGCTGGAGGGGTCGCCTCGAAGGGGAGGGAGTAGCCCCTTCGGACGATTTGCAGCACCCATCTGTCCGACGTGATGGTGCGCCAGTGGAAGAGGTGATGGCGAACCCTACCCCCCACTGGTGTTGAATGGGCCTGAATTGCCGGACTAGGAAGGCTTAGAGGCAGATGCTGCGGGAGCGGATGTGGACTGACCCTGCCGTTGTCCCCCGGCACCTCCACGTGTTAACCACATCTGCGACCGCATTGAGACTGGTTTGGCGGCCTATGGTTGGCTGGACGTGTGGGGGCGCCCCTTCCTTGGCCACAAAAGAGGTGAAAAGCAGAAGTTTGCTGGCCTGGGCCCAAGGACTTGGCCGTAGCCCTGGAGTCCTTAAAACGCTCTAGCGCACGGTCTGCTTTGTCGCAAAAAAAGGCAACGGCCATCGAAGGGTATGTCCATGAGCGTAGCCTGGACATACCCCAAGAAGTTGGCAGACCTCAGCCAGGCGTGGCGACGAATTGCCACCATCGTGGAAATCGCTCTGCCCAGCAAGTCCGTGGTGTCAAGTCCACATCTAATTGAGTACCGTGCTGCATCCCGCCCCTTCGCCAGGGCTTGGGCGAGCCGTGTCTGGGCCTCCTACGGACACTGTGGCAGCACGTCCGCAACCGTATCCCATAGACAGTGGGTGTAAAGGCCCAAAAGTCAGGCGATGTTGACAGATCGCAGCCCCAAACTCAGAAAGGAGAACAGTTTATTTCCAAACTGATTATACCTTTTGGATTCCCGATCCGGAGGAGCGGTCGGGAATGTGGTCTGGGACGTAGAGGTCTGGATCACCAGGCTCGCGGGGGTGCGGTGAACGGACAGAAAGCAGGGGTCTCCCGGAGCTGGACGGTGGCGTCGGGCCACGTCCCGATCCACAGGGATGCCTGTAGAGGGCTTGGACCAGGTGCCCATCAGAACATCGTTGAGGGCCTCATTAAACGGCAATAGAGGCTCCGAGGATCTTGCCTGTGGTTTGAGCACCCCAGTGAGGAGGTTAGTCCTCACGGCCGCGACAGGGAGCTCAAGAGCCAAGGCCTTGGCCGCCCTGTTCAACACAACGCTATAAGTAGCCCCCTCCTCCGAAGCCACGGTGGGAGGAGAGGCGAATCCAGTGTCGGGTGAAGTGTCCAGACCACTGGCCTCCCCCAGCTCTTCTGCCCAGTCCTGGCTCATCTGGCACTGCTGTGCCAGAGGGTCCTCAGACCCCTCCCAGTCCTCCTCGTCATCCATCTCCTGGTAAAAAGACAAAAATGATGGAGCCGGTTCGTAAGAGAATTGCTCACCCATCGGCGTCAGACGGCGCAGAGCGGCGCCGCTCCGGCATCGCACCCGGACCTGGTCTGAAACCGGGGCCGGCGTTGTCCGAAAACTGAACCGGTAGCGACACTCTCGGGGTCGGTGCCAGCGGAGGAGTCGTGAGGTCGACTTGCGACGACCAGGATCCAGGCCTGGATCCTGTGGGGCCCTGCGGCGTCGGTACCGGAGTCGACGACGGCGCCAGGGCCGAAGCAACCGACAGCGCCGGGGCCGGAGCCACCGGCCTGCTAGGTCTCCCAGTCGAACCCGCGGGGCCCGAAGGGGCCTCAGCAGGTTCCGACGAAGAGAAGTGCAACCTCATGGCCGTGAGGAAAGCACTTATCTCCTCCGGCGTCACGTGCAGCCCAGGGACCGGCGGGTATGGAGCTGGACACGGCGCTTGCGGCTCCAACGCAGCTGCGCGGGCGGTGTCGCCCGAACCCCCGGCCGCATCACGCGACCGTCAGTGGGAGTCGAAAGAGCGATGACGCCTCTTCGACTTCTTTTTCGAATTGCTCGACTTACCGGAGGACTTGGAGCCCGGCGAGTGGTAGTGACTCGACGCGAGGTGATGACTGCGGCTCCGCGACAGGTCACTTGACTTCCTCCTCGACCTGGACCTCGAGCGGCGGGGAGCAGACTGCCGGATCTCGAGCAGCTTACGGGACCGCTCCCGCCTAGCGTTCGAGGTCAAGGCCAGGCAGTCGGGGCACGACTTGTCATCATGGTCGGCACGAGGCAGTAAAGGCACCGACGGTGTGGGTCGGTCACCGACATCAGGCGGTGACAGGCCTTGCAAGGTTTAAAACCAGGCATCCCTATGGCACTGCGAGTCGAAGTTCGACTCGAAAAGTGATCAAAAGAGATCAAAAAAGTTAGTAAAAAAATGACTAGAGTACTGCCCGTCCTGGATCTGCGTTTGCTGGCGCGGGAAAAAGAAGAACTGACTTCAGCGCACGAGGGCGGCGTCTAAGTACTCCGACATCGTCATCCCAGCGATTACGACGACGGACGCGTAGCCACAGACGACGCCTACCGACGTGCAGGGGTACTGCTGACGAAAACTTTTCGGATCCAGTCTGACGCCTGGGGATATTCTAAGGTAAGGAATCTAACTGTTTCTTTCAGATGTTCCAAATGCTTCACTTTTCAAGGCAAACCGTTTTTTTGTTGAAATCCAAAGATAAATTCGGCCGACACGTGTTTCGTCGTTTGATGACTATTTCAAGGCAGTGAATTTAAAAAATACAAACTTTATTCACCGTAAAGTGTTAGTACATGCTTTATTCACAATACAGTGTCAGTTGTCTCTAAAAGTAAGACAAAAGTGCCTATAAAAACCATGATTACAATTTCAACAA